>NC_090736.1:126075401-126085401 GCF_036898095.1 Palaemon carinicauda
CCCGTAGAAAACGGGAATATTCTGCACTGTGGCCGTCGTTCAAAAAACGATTTTGGCGGGAGAAGCTAACTTAAAAAACCCACCTAACCTATGCTAAAAGCCGTATCCTTACCCAGGGGAGCTGCGCCCCACCCCCCTTACACAACAGTTTCCTTACCTACGAGTACGACGGGAGAAGCTAACTTAAAAAACCCACCTAACCTATGTTAAAAGCCCCCCAGACTCCCCCTTACACAACATATTTAAGATCCGTAGACCATTTCCAAACGTTTTTATTCTATACAAGATAACAGTCGGAGCGATAATAAGCAAATTAGGACGCTTGGCCGTAGCGCTACAAACTACCCAAAAGGTAATTTTTTTAAATTTTTTTATTTACAACTGAAATTGAATGTATGGTTACGGCTCATTTTTCCTTGGCCTAAATATCTACCAAATATTCAGGCCTATATTTTTACATTATTCTCTACTTTCACATCCCTCACAACACAAATTAACAAAAAATTATTCTTTGCTCAAGTGGTTAACTACCGCACTGCAATTGTTCAGTAGCTAGTCTCCTCTTGGTAATGGGAGTTTTACTGCAAACGCCAGTACTTAATTGTATATCTGTTGAGTTCGTAAAAAAAGAAAAAGAAATATCAACAATCAGGCAGAGTCCAATTCAAAACAATAAACTTACTATATTTTTAGAAAAATTCAAATGATTCTCTTCTTGTTTAATACAAGCAATGTTAATTACGGACGGAAGTATAAGTTCGATTTCAAAAATTTATATTTTATAGGAATATGAGATTTCATGACTAGTTTTGAAATTCCACTCTTCCATGCCGCTGCTAAAATCTGATCAACATAAAAATATCTTGCACTGTCCGTTGGTACATCAGCATTTCCTCACACCAGAATTTAGACATTTTTGGTAAAACTCTTAAAACACTTTCACAAAAAAGTAAAAGACTTTTCATGATAATAATTATCAGAAACTTTTTACTTGGCCGTAATCAACTGAAGGATTTTTATAGCGGAAGGGGTTGAGAATATCTCAAACATTTATATATTTTCACAAGTTCTTGTAGCTCAAATATAATGGAAATACTCGCTAAATACGCAACAATAATAAGGGTTTTCTCGAAATGTACGTTTATGTTCGATATGAAAGGAGTACGTGATATCAAGATGCAGAATACCCTTGGACCAAAAATTAATTACTCATAGCACGTATGTTCAAGAGTAAAGGGGATTTATTTTCCCTGAGTTCATTAGTCCTCAGATCCTCATTTAGAGCGGAAAACTCTTTTTTTTTTTTATTTCATTCTGATGTTGCAAATTATTTTTAGTTTGTGGCTATATACATTGAAAAACTATATAGAATGATTTTTCGTCTATAACATTACCACACACCGCAATCGAGGCGAAAAGCAATCAACAACCAAATCCATGTGTGTGACTCTGAGTGATTGTTATTGTTTTTATTCATCGTTATTGCAAATGCAAGTTAACCACGAAATTGCAACCGCTTGAACGAGAATGGCATGTCTGCCGTAATGGGTGGAATTATTGGGGTTAAGGTTTATTCGCCCTCAAATGGAACAGTTTAAATGGTTGGTTCGATGGTATAATCATATAAAGCCTTTAATATTAATATGGAACCATTTTAAAGATTTGGTTGAAGGTGAATTAAAGTATCACCGTGGACAGTACCTTATGTATCCTTCACTAAATATTTCCCTAGTTCAATTCATATAATGGCGAAAGTTGAAAGTTAAAGATAGCACAGTTGACCTAGAAATCAATAAGTCAATTAATGATAATGTTTACAGTAAAGGGTTTAATATAACCCTTTTCACCAAGAAATGGCAGCAATATTATTATTATTATTATTAAATGCTAAGCTACAACCCTAGTTGGAAAAGCAGGATGCTACAAGCCCAGGGGCCCCAACAGGAAAAATAGCCCAGTGAGGAAAGGAAATAAAGAAAATTAAAATATTTCAAGTATAGTAACATTAAAAAAAATATTTCCTATAAAAACTATAAAAAAAAACTTTAACAAACCAAGAGGAAGGGAAACTAGATAGAAGTGTGCCCGAGTGTACCCTCAAGCACGAGAACTCTAACCAAAGACAGTGGCAGACCATGGTACAGAGGTTATGGCACTGCCCAAGACTAGAGAACAATGGTTTGATTTTGGAGTGTCCTTCTCCTAGAAGAGCTGCTTACCATAGCTGAAGATTCTCTTCTACCCTTACCAAGAGGAAAGTAGCCACTGAACAATTACAGTGCAGTAGTTAACCCCTTGGGTGAAGACGAATATTTTGGCAATATCAGTGTTGTCAGGTGTATGCGGACAGAGGAGAATCTGTAAAGAATAGGCCAGACTATTCGGTGTCTTTGTAGGCAAAGGGAAAGAACCGTAACCAGAGAGAAGGGTCCTATGTAGTACTGTCTGGCCAGTCAAAGGACCCCATAACTCTCTAGCGGTAGTATCTCAACGGGCAGTTGGTGCCCACGCCAACCTACTATGTAAATGTTACGTCGCTACTGTTCATTCTTTGAGGGAGTTTGATATGACAAACCGACAGACAGAGAGGCACGTGTATTTTGTTTTTTTATAGTAAATATATCCAAGGATACCATAGATTTGTGTGAAATTGAAATATTAATTTTTTGCCAAAACCATATTATTGAAACAGGAATTAATTTATCGTGACAACTGAAAACTAATAACATTAATTTGGTATAATTACGTATTTCAATGTAATCAAATTTGTATGCCTGAGTCATAATATTACTGGTTTATTGAAAGAAAAAATGGATAGATAAATGGTACTTTTTTCAATTACTAATATACTTCTTATATCCTGAAAGATGTTTTGAGTATATCTACCATAAAATGTTACGTAGATAACTTTTTTAATGGCCTTTGGCTTTATAATTCGATAATTATTATTATTATTATTATTATTATTATTATTATTATTATTATTATTATTATTATTATTATTATTATCATTAATTTCTATGCTACAACGCTAGTTGGAAAAGCAGGAAGAATAGCCCAGTGAGGAAAGGAAACAAGGAAAAATAAAATATTTTAAGAACAGTAACATTGAAATAAATATATCCTCTATAAACTATAAAAGCTTCCACAAAACAAGTGAAAGGGAAATAAGATAGAATAGTGTACCCGAGTGTACCTTCAAGCAAGAGAACTCTAAACCAAGACAGTGGAAGACCGTGGTAGAGAGGCTATGGCACTACCCAAGACTAAAGAACAATGGTTTGATTCTGGAGTGTCCTTCTCCTAGAAGAGCTGCTTACCATACCTAAAGAGTCTCTTCTTCCCTTACCAAGAGGTAAGTGGCCACTGAATAATTACGGTGCAGTAACCCTTCAGGTGAAGAAGAATTGTTTGATGTTGTCAGTTGTATTAGGAAAGAGGAGAATATGTAAAGAATAGGCCAGACGATTCGGTGCATATGTGTATAGGCAAATGGAAAATGAACCGTAACAAGAGAGAAGGATCCAATGTAGTCCTGGCTGGCCAGTCAAAGTACCCCGTAACTCTCTAGTGGTAGTATCTCAACAGGTGGTTGGTGCCCTGGCCAACCTACTACCAATAGTTCTATTATTGTAATTATTGTGGTAGTTTTAAAGATAATATAATAACCCTGAAAAATGGAAAAAAAATTGAAATATTTTTTTTTTTTTTCAATGACGTCAAAACAATACTTTTCTTCGTGTAATATGTGATTCCTTACTGTCATCTATGAATGACACAAACTTTCACGGTAAATATTTAATGTCAAAATGAAAGAAATGCTTATTTAAAAAAAAAAAAAAAAAATATATATATATATATATATATATATATATATATATATATATATATATATATATATATATATATATATATATATATATATATATATATATATATATATATATATATATATATATATATATATATATTATTGTTGTTTTGTTACCAAACACGTTGAAGCCCCAATCCTTATGACCAAAAACATAAAATAAAACAGGTGGGGTGAAGGTTAAAGCAGGAAGAAATGTAGAAATTACAATAGAAAATTGTAGAATAATAGAATAAAACACATTGGGTTTAAGTGAAAATCAAATTTTCACTAATGAAGGCGGTGAATGTATAACAATATAATAGCCACTAACTTTTAGCTAAACGAACGTAATATATTTCTTAACCGGAAAAAAAAAAAAAAAGTCAAAGAAGCAAGCATCACTTTTCAGGGGCTTTTGTGTGTTCCCTTTCATTGCTTATGGCCAACGTAAAAACCTTTCCACAGATAGGATACGGTATATTTTATAAAATTGTTTGAAAAAAAAAATGTTGCATGAAATATAAGTCCCGAAGTGGAATATTTATTATGTAAAGTTTCCCTTCAAGGAATCTGAATTGGTGTTGTTAAAGAATGATGGAACTTCAGCGGAGTATTTTTTCTTTTTTTTTATGCATATCATTCACAATAAAAAAATATATACAAATATCGTTTCAAATTGAAACTGAATAAAACAGCTCTAAAGGTTTCTAAAGAATATTACGATGCATCAATTTGTATAATAATTTACTCCTAATGTTTACTACAGAGAGAAATGAAACATTATTCAATTGTTATTTGGTTATTTCGGCTGGTAAGCTCTAGTCTAAGTTTCCCTATTTCAACTTTTCCATTTTTCTTTTTCAAATTGAAAATGCTTTACAACACAAAAAGGTGTTGGAAAATACATAGACAATTACTAATTATAACTAGGATTATGTGAATTTGACTTTGATTCTGGATCTTGCATTCCTATAAGTACCCGATGGTAATTTTTTTTCTTCTGTTATTAGGGGTATTATCATAATTACTTTTGCTAATAGCCTTTAGTGCAACATTTCTCTGGCTGTTATTTGCATATATTCCAACTGAATATGTTAATTTCCCTATTTCACTAAATAATGTAATTTTTTCTTTAGGATAAGTGACACTGATATGGGCAACATAAAATTTACCAGAAGGATTGTATCGACATAAAGAGAGGAAGCTTTAGACACTCAGGGTCAGAAGTACCTTCAAGAATGTTGTTTATCTTAATGATAATAATAATAATAATAATAATAATAATAATAATAATAATAATATAAATAATAATAATAATAATAATAATAATAATAATAATAATAATAATAATAATAATAAAAAGAATAAAAATAATATATCGATGGACTGAAAAGAAGGGAATCCCTTTTTACCTCTATGGTATTATTATTATTATTATTATTATTATTATTATTATTATTATTATTATTATTATTATTATTATTATTATTATTATTATTATTATTACTTCTTGCTAAGATAAAACCCTAGTTGGAAAAGCAGGATGCTATTGTGGAGGATTTATTTTTGTTTTATTTTCATTTTTGTTTTTTGCCAAATCCTGAGAGAGAGAGAGAGAGAGAGAGAGAGAGAGAGAGAGAGAGAGAGAGAGAGAGAGAGAGAGAGAG
This sequence comes from Palaemon carinicauda, assembly GCF_036898095.1. Lineage (NCBI taxonomy): Eukaryota > Metazoa > Arthropoda > Malacostraca > Decapoda > Palaemonidae > Palaemon > Palaemon carinicauda. Next base: position 126,080,922 of record NC_090736.1, read on the forward strand.
AGAGAGAGAGAGAGAGTTAGTGTATCGATTGTTTGTTGTAAGAAAGACTGTTGATATAAATGAGGTTGTTTGTTTACTTTTAGGTAGGTTAGGAGAATGGTAAATGTTTTGGAGCGAATGCTTTTTTTTATTGACTGCGACTTGAGGCAGTTGTGTGTGTGCACGCCGGATTACTATATTTATTTGATTGATTTGACCAGCGTTGGAAGTGATCATTTATTTTTTAGCCGTGATTCCTCCTTGGAATTACTTATTCCTTTTAAAAACAACATTTTGTTTTGACTGAAGATAGTGTTAATGGCCTGGATTGTTATAAAGGATTTCTATTTGACTGCTCTTTGAAACGAAAGACCTATTGATCACCGGACTTTGAATTTCTTTTTGACCTGTTTATTACGTATGATGATGATGAATAGGATGATGATGATGATGATTACGCTCACGGCCTAAATCAATTAATACATTTTTGTATTGACTGAGTATCAGTGTTGCCATAGTGTGGTGTTGCAACCGAGTTGTGGTGTTGGGCTTTAAAGGACTGTTAGCCCTTGTGTGGACGAAGGTGTCCACACACATATATTATATGTTAAAGTGTTTTTGTTTGTTGGTTTGTGTTAGTGTTAATGTTTTTTTGTTTTTTTTGTTTTTTTTTTTAGATTTATTTGAATGCAGTTTATTTTAGTATTAAGTGATTATTATAGTTATAAGTGTGGTTGTTGGTGTTTTTTCGTTAAATATTCTAGAATATAAGGAAATATAGTTTTAATGTTTAGTTTTTTTTTACCTTTTGTTAAAGAGTGTGGTATAGATAACGTAAGGGGAAAGTTTGTTTTGTTGAGATAATTGTCTGTAGGTGTGATTCAGGGTTTGGGGCTTGTTTTTTTTAAACATCCCGCCACATTATTTTCGCGCCCGAACAGGGACAGCCGAGGTGGGATTGAACCCAACTCTTTCACCAAGGTTATATTTAGGATTTAGAGTTAAGGTTAACGACAATGGTAGGTAAATTAAAGGCTTTGGACGAGGAATTGCGGCATTATAAAGCACGAGAGCAGAAGTTGATAGTTGAGAAAGAGAGGTTGCTAGTAGAGAATGAGAGGTAGAACTGGGAGAATTGGGCGATGCAGAAGGAGCTTAGGGAGTTAAAGGAAACTGTAGAGAGAGTGGAAGAATGTTTTGAGATGAGGATGAAAGGGAATGAGGAACGAATGGAAGATATGATAGGACAAGTAATGGGGATGATGAAAACTTTAATGGGTGAGGGTGCAGTCGGAGGAGTGGTTTCTGCTTCGGGTAATGGGGTGATAGCGAAAGAGAAGGTTAAGGTAGGTGATAATGGGAAAGGAAGTGATAGTGATTGTAATAGTGAGATTGAAGATAAGAGAATTAGGCATAGTAAGGATGAAGAGAAATTTGATAGGAAGAATGAGAAGAAAAGTAAAAGTAATATGAAGAGGGAAAAGAAGAAAGGTCAGGATGAGAGTGAAGATGACCGTGAATGGGTGAAAGTGAAGAGTAAGAAAAGGGCTAGGAAGAGTATAATCAAGGATAGGAGTATGAGTGTGGAATTAGATTCTTTATATTCAAATGGAGAAGGAAACAAGAAGGAAGGTAGCAGTGATGATAGCAGTGAGAATGAACGTGAAGTTTGTAACCCTTGTGTTTATGAGAGAGGTACTTCGGTGTGAAAGGTTCAATGAGCATAGTAGTAGGGATGTATATGAGTTTTTCAAGGAGTATGAGAGGTATTGTCAGGATAAGTACGGTGATAGTAAAAGAGTTTGGGCTAGGGAGTTAGAAGAATATTTGACTGGGTATTTGTTGACGATGTATGGAGTGATAATGAGTGTAGGTGATGTTGATTATGAAAGTGTGAAAAAGAGAATAATTGAGCGGGTAAAACGTAGGAAAGGATGTGTTAGGCATAAGAGTAAGAATGATTTTGATGAAGCACATAATGAATGTAGGAGAAGCGATATCGATGTATGTATGTAGGTTGGAAACGTTAGCTAGGAAGAATTATAGGGATGAAGGTATAAATGAGAATAGGGGATTAATGAAGAAGTTTTTGGCGACTGTACCTGAGAATGTTGCTGAGTTTATTCATTTGAAACGTAAGGAGAAGATGAGGTGGACGAAAGAAAGATTGACATGGGATGATATACTAGAGATAGTTGAGGATTATGAGTTAGACAGGTGCATGAAAGAAAGTAAATCCGTGATTGTAAGAACTGGAATGGAAGAAAGTGTAATAGAATTTGGTAGTTATAAGGATGCAATTTTGAGAGGGCCGATGAGGATAGCTGATCAGGTAGTAGATAGGAGTATTAGGGCGTGTAATGTGGGAATACCTGTAAGGACAAATGAAGGGTTTAGGCAAGGGAATCAGGTTTGGAGGGATAGGAGTACTAGTGCGCAGCGAGGTAGGTCAGGTAGTTGTATCCGTGAAAAGAAGTGTTATAGATGTGAGAAAGTAGGTCATCAGAAGAATGAATGTAGATGGGCTCTAGGTGCTTGCTTTGGATGTGGTGAGGTAGGGCATACAATTAGCGAGTGCAAGAAAGAGAAAGGGGTAAAATGTTATCGGTGTGGTATGACTGGGCACATAGCGAGTGGATGTCGTAGTAATCGCATGAATGTGATTTGTGGTAATTGTGGTAAGGATGGTCATTATGTTAGAATGTGCAAGGAGCCGTGGGGTAAGTGCACTGAATGTGGTGTACATGGGCATATAGCTAGAGTATGTAGGAAGAAGGGATTAAGTCAGCCAGGATGTTCGGGAAACTAGAGTGTAAGAGGGTTCAGCTGGGTGAGTCCTCCTGTGTGTGTGGAAGGAATAGGATCAATGTTTGTGAGAATGGGATGAATAATTGGTTGGAAATGAGCAAGTATGAACCTAGTATGCATGAGAATTTATGGCTGGAAAATAAGCAATTATTCTTAGTTGAATATAGGAAAAATAGGCGTTTGAAAGTTTTAAGTGAAGAGAAATTGCAAGGGAAATTTATAGGTATAGGTAAGAATCTGAATAAGTATGACTAGAGTGTAAATGTACAAGTGAGTGTGGAAGATAAATGTATTAATACAGATGAATCATGGCTGAGTATGAATGATACCTATAGTGTGTGTGGTTTTTTCTTAGATGATGTAAAAGAAAGTATGACGAATGCGAGAATGAGAGATATGAGAATGATAAGTAATATGAATGAATCTTTTATTAAAGTAGAAAAAGGTTTTGATGAAATGGATGAATTGCTGACAGAAATAAGTGAGATTTTATGGCCAGATGATAGTGAGGTAGATGGGATAGTACATGATATATTAGATGATAGGAATTTAGATAGGAATAGTGTTAATGTAGCGAATGATTGTGATAAGGAAGAAGCGAATGAGAGAGTGTATAAAGGCCCATTTAATCGGAGTAGAGGTCCCGTACCCGACTGCGATTGGGTAATGAAAAAAATAATGCAAGTGGTTGTGTGAAAATGTAGAAGGATTTGGCAAAGTAAGGGGGGAGGAATGTAGAAAATTTATTTTTTGTTTTATTTTCATTTTTGTTTTTTTTTTTGGCAAATCCTGAGAGAGAGAGAGAGAGAGAGAGAGAGAGAGAGAGAGAGAGAGAGAGAGAGAGAGAGAGAGAGAGAGAGAGAGAGAGAGAGAGAGAGAGAGAGAGTTAGTGTATCGATTGTTTGTTGAAAGAAAGACTGTTGATATAAGTGAGGTTGTTTGTTTACTTTTAGGTAGGTTAGGAGAATGGTAAATGTTTTGGAGCGAATGCTTTTTTTTTTATTGACTGCGACTTGAGGCAGTTGTGTGTGTGCACGACGGATTACTATATTCATTTGATTGATTTGACCAGCGTTGGAAGTGATCATTCATTTTTTAGCCGTGATTCCTCCTTGGAATTACTTATTCCTTTTAAGAACAACATTTTGTTTTGACTGAAGATAGTGTTAATGGCCTGGATTGTTATAAAGGATTTCTATTTGACTGCTCTTTGAAACGAAAGACCTATTGATCACCGGACTTTGAATTTCTTTTGGGCCTGTTTATTACGTATGATGATGATGAATAGGATGATGATGATGATGATTACCCTCACGGCCAAAATCAATTACAGTAATACATTTTTGTATTGACTGAGTATCAGTGTTGCCATAGTGTGGCATTGCAACCGAGTTGTGGTGTTGGGCTTTAAAGGACTGTTAGCTCTTGTGTGGACGAAGGTGTCCACACACATATATTATATGTTAAAGTGTTTTTGTTTGTTAGTTTGTGTTAGTGTTAATGTTTTTTTTTTTTTTTTTTTTTTTTTTTTTTGAGATTCATTTAAATGCAGTTTATTTTAGTATTAAGTGATTATTATAGTTATAAGTGTGGTTGCTGGTTTTTTTTCGTTAAATATTCTAGAATATAAGGAAATATAGTTTTAAGGTTATGTTTAGTTTTTTTTACCTTTTGTTAAAGAGTCTGGTATAGA
>NC_090736.1:126090401-126092901 GCF_036898095.1 Palaemon carinicauda
GTGGAAGAGGAAAAGATGGCTTTTGAAGAATGGCTGCAGAGTAATAGTGTAGATAAGTATGAAAAATATAGAGAGAAAAATGTGGAAGTAAAGCGCAAGGTACGTGAGGCAAAGTGGGCAGCTGACCTGAGGTGGGGTCAGGGATTGGGTCAGTCATATGAAGAGAATAAGAAGAAGTTTTGGAAAGAAGTGAAGAGAGTAAGGAAGGCTGGCTCAAGAGTTGAATAGACAGTGAAAGATGGAAATGGAAGGTTGTTAAAAGGAGAGGCGGCAAGGAAAAGGTGGGCGGAATATTTTTAAAGTTTGCTGAATGTTGAGGATAATAGGGAGGCAGATATAATTGCTGTTCCAGGTGTTGAGGTGCCAGTGATGGGAGATGAGAATGAGAGAGAGATTACAATAGAGGAAGTGAGGAGAGCACTAGATGAAACGAGAGTAGGAAAAGCATCTGGTATGGATGGTGTGAAAGCTGAGATGTTGAAGGAAGGGGGCGTGACTGTACTTGAATAGTTGGTGAGATTGTTTAATATGTGTTTTGTGTTGTCAATATTACCAGTAGATTGGGTTTGTGCATGTATTGTACCACTATATAAGGGTAAGGGAGATGTGCATGAGTGTTGTAATTCAAGAGGTATTAGTTTGTTGAGTGTAGTTGGAAAAGTGTATGGTAGAGTAATGATTAATAGGATTAAGGATAAAACAGAAAATGCAATCTTGGAAGTACAGGGTGGTTTTAGAAGAGGTAGGGGTTGTATGAATCAGATTCTTACAGTTAGGCAGATATGCGAGAAATATTTAGCAAAAGGTAAGGAGGTGTATGTTGTGTTTATGGATCTGGAGAAAGCATATGATAGAGTTGATAGGGAAGCAATGTGGAATGTGATGAGGTTATGTGGAGTTGGTGGAAGGTTGTTGCAAGCAGTGAAAAGTTTCTACAAAGGTAGTAAAGCATGTGTTAGAATAGGAAATGAAGTGAGTGATTGGTTTCCGGTGAAAGTGGGGCTCAGACAGGGATGTGTGATGTCGCCGTGGTTGTTTAACTTGTATGTTGATGGAGTGGTGAGAGAGGTGAATGCTCGAGTGCTTGGTCGAGGATTAAAACTGGTAGGCAAGAATGACCATGAATGGGAGGTAAATCAGTTGTTGTTTGCGGATGATACTGTACTGGAAGCAGACACACAAGAGAAGCTTGACCGACTAGTGACAGAATTTGGAAGGGTGTGTGAGAGAAGGAAGTTGAGAGTTGATGTGGGTAAGAGTAAGGTTATGAGATGTACGAGAAGGGAAGGTGGTGCAAGGTTGAATGTCATGTTGAATGGAAAGTTACTTGAGTAGGTGGATCAGTTTAAGTACTTGGGGTCTGTTGTTGCAGCAAATGGTGGAGTGGAAGCAGATGTACGTCAGAGAGTGAATGAAGGTTGCAAAGTGTTGGGGGCAGTTAATGGAATAGTAAAAAATAGAGGGTTGGGCATGAATGTAAAGAGAGTTCTATATGAGAAAGTGATTGTACCAACTGTGATGTATGGATCGGAGTTGTGGGGAGAATGAAAGTGATGGAGAGACAGAAATTGAATGTGTTTGGGATGAAGTGTCTAAGGAGTATGGCTGGTGTATCTCGAGTAGATAGGATTAGGAACGAAGTGGTGAGGGAGAGAACGGGTGTAAAAAATGAGTTAGTAGCTAGAGTGGATATGAATGTGTTGAGGTGGTTTGGCCATGTTGAGAGAATGGAAAATGGTTGTGTGCTAAAGAAGGTGATGAATGCAAGAGTTGATGGGAGAAGTACAAGAGGAAGGCCAAGGTTTTGGTGGATGGATGGTGTGAAGAAATCTCTGGGTGATAAGATGATAGATGTGAGAGAGGCAAGAGAGCGTGCTAGAAAATAGGAATGAATGGCGAGCGATTGTGACGCAGTTCCGGTAGGCCCAGCTGCTTCCTCCGGTGCCTTAGATGACCGCGGAGGTAGCAGCAATAGGGGATTCAGCATTATGAAGCTTCATCTGTGGTGGATAATGTGGGAGGTTGGGGCTCTGGCGCCCTACCAGTACCAGCTGAATTCGGTTGAGTCCCTGGTTAGGCTGAAGGAACGTAGAGAGTAGAGGTCCCCTTTTTGTTTTGTTTCTTTGTTGATGTCGGCTACCCCCCCAAAATTGGGTGAAGTGCCTTTGGTATATGCATGTATGTATGTCTACGGCAATGTCCTTCTTGATAGGGCAATGTCCAAGGCCCCGGGCTTCTGCCATTCATGAGCGGCCTTTAAACCTGGGGTACGGAGATAATTTTGTTTACTCGTTTTTGTATCACGAATTCATATAAGATGCGCTATCAGTGATACCACATCAGTTGTTACCAATATCGGAAACCGATATAATTTCCTGATTTATCGTCTATTATAATATAGACCCTGCTTTAGCAATGATTTCTCTCTCTCTCTCTCCTCTCTCTCTCTCTCTCCTCTCTCTCTCTCTCTCCCTCTCCTCTCTCATCTCTCTCTCTCCTC
>NC_090736.1:126097901-126102901 GCF_036898095.1 Palaemon carinicauda
ATTCTAATGTTTATATATTATTTCTGGTGATTTTATTTCCAAATGTTATTTAACATACCCATTGTCTGATTTCTTTTTGTTGTATCTATTACTAAACTCTAATTATAAGGAACCTGTAGTGGAGATCATGGTTCCTAAATAATTTAATGATTTGTCCTTATTAATCCTTTCTCCTTCAAATGATATTTCATGTTTTATTGCATGCTCCGTTCTCATCGTTTCTTTCTTTCTTCTATTTATCTGAAGCCCAAACACTTGTGATATTTCACGCATTCTGGTGAGCAAGCATTGTAAATCTTGCGGTGTTTTGCTAATAAAGAGAGCATTATCAGCATATTTTATGCCTGTTAATTTCATATCACAAATCCAGTCTAACCCATCTGCACATCCCGACTGTTCTATGTAGTAAAAAAAATCACCGAGGAGGATAAACAACAAAGGTGACAACACATTACCTTGGAGTATTCAGCTCTTCATTGGAGATTATTTAGATAGGACTCCATTAAAATATAACTCTACACTTGCTATGGTCATGAACAGAGTTAATCAAATTCACAAAGTCCTGAGGATGTAACGCTCTACAAAATTAGCAGGAGCAAACTATCAAAGGCTTTTCCATAGTTCATAAATGCCATCAAAAGTATATTTCTATATTCTACGGATTGTTGTACAGGTGTTAAGATAAAAAATTTTCTTCAATCTTTCTCTCCAGTCTCTTTAGAATAAGCATATTATAGATTTACAACACAAATGATTTTAGTCTTATGCTTCTGCAATTATTACATTCGGGCAGGTGTCCTTTTAATTGTCGTTTTCACCAAAACCCCTAACTCCCATTCATAAGGTACCTCTTCATGCCACAATTTATAAAACAATCTTTTAATTATTCAGGGGTCACTTCATTTTCAGTAAGGTATCATCTCTGCAGTTATTCCATTGTATCTAGGGACTCTCCCTCTCTATAGTTTTTAATGATAATTTCGATTTCATCGGCTTCATGTGTACCAATCATATTATCACCCTCGTATCTCCTATTCATAACATCAGTAAAGTGTTCCATTCAACACTATTTGTCTTCATCTTATCTTTTTATAAAAGATCCATCTCTTTTGGATGGGGATATGCTTTTTATTCCTTGCCCCAGATTTCTTTAATAATTCTATGAGGGATACTTACGCCATAGCCACTCCTTGAATTCACAGCTTTGTCAGCCTCATCTGCTTTACTGTCTAAATATTCTCTCCATTCATTACTGGCTTTTCTCATGACTTCACTAACAACACTGGAATACTTAATTTCTTTACATTGTTATTTGCATTACTTTTTCGAAAACTTTCAACAATCAATTTCTGTCTTTGTCTCCTTTTTATAGTACCCAACGTATCAGTTGATATCCATGGCTTTCTCATTACAACTGCCTGTCCCAAGACTTCACTACCAACTGACTGATATATGCTTTTAATAGCACGCCAATCTTCATGAATTGTCTGCTTTTCGTCCCGTAATGCCTATAACACTGCAAATCAATCGCTACATTTATTTGCTAGTGTTTCACTGTGCTCTTCTCTTAGAAGCTTAATAGTATGAAACTTAGATAATTCTATGCACATTATTAGTAGGTGCTTTCGGTTTTAATTCCACTGTAGCAAAGAATAGGTGGTGATCACTATTGATATCTGAACATTTATTGCTTCTCATATTTCTCAGAGTCCTCCTTCTCTCTTTATTAGTGGTAATGTGATCTATTATAATTTTGTGATTGCATTAGGGTGTAGTTCCTATATATATATATATATATATATATGTATATATATATATATATATATATTACACTATATTATATTATATTAAATTATATTATGCTATATATATATATATATATATATAAATATATATATATATATATATATATACACATATACATATATAAGTCGGTCAGGGACACAAGAAATATAAGTGTCTTAAAATCTAAAGCTTCAAGGAGTTTTATATTGTACCTCCAGAGCGTACATCCAAAGAGCAATGGATATCTTCCTCTCGTCCTTCGCTGTAGACTCTACTCCTTAGTTTTTACAGGCTTCCATTGTAACACGGGAGCTGCAGGTCCTAGTTATTGTGATATCCCTTATAGAAAAATATTGAGATGAGAATAACAGTAATATATTCCATGAGTGTTCATAGTTTTTTTTTTTTTTTTTATGAAAGTAAGTACCCTGTAAATACTTCCACTGATGCGCGTCTGCATATATTTAAAGGTACATTAATGTTACACCACCGCTAATAGCATGACTTATATTTCGTCGTGAAAATTCAAGAATTAAGATATTAGAAATAGTTTTTTTTTTCTTCTTTTTTTCTTGGTGAACAATTGTAACCGGAAGATTTGAGGTTGCCATTTTTACGATGTAAACTAGAATAGAAATCGTTTGATAGTTAATGAAGAATCAAAATCCAGCACATCATTAGTGTGCTATTTCAAATTTTCTATTATTAATGAATAATTGCAGAATAGGTTGACAAGAATACTTTACACGTCCTGGTATGCCACATTCGTATTTTTCCTTTTTTCTTATTTTTCTGACAAGGTAAGATCACTTGATTAACTGCTATGACAAGGTCTCATAGCTTAACCTGAAACTTTTTTTTAGTAGATGTCCTGAAGTGTTATTTAGGTAAGTAATCTTGAACAGTAATTATTGAGTAATTAGAGGAAAATAGTTGATAAAGATGACAACCACTTAATGAAGGTATATTATGCACCAATATTTCTTATAAGTTAATGGCATACCCAGTCAATTCAACATATCTGGTTTTATAGTAATTGACTAGAACAAATGGGTATACTTTGCTGCTCCCTGAGAAGAAGGATAGTCCAAAATCAAATCAAAGTTCTCTAGTCTTAGATAGTGCCATAGCCTCTGTACAATGGTCTTTTGCTGTCGTGGGTTAGAGTTCTCTTGCTTGAGGGTACCCTCGAACGTATAACCCTATCCTATTATGTTTTTTTATTTTAAAGATTTTTTTTTTTTCAGCGCCAATATGAAAGATTTATTTCAATGTAGTTACTCTTCTTAAAATATACTGTAATGCTGCTACTGCTCCATAAATACTTCTTTTTTTTATTGTTGTTACTGCTCTAAAGAATTTTTTTTTTTAAATTGTTACTTCTCTCGAGATATGTGTTTTTCTAATATTGTTACTGCTCTTGAAATATTTTCTTAATGCTGTTACTGCTCTTGAATTATTTTTGTTTATTGTTTATACTGCTGTTGAATTTTTTTCAATGCTTTTCCTCTCTTGAAATGTTTTCTTTTAATTGTTAGTTATTTTCCTTGTAGTTTATTGATTTCCTTTCTTCATTGAGCTATATTCCCAGTTGGAGCAGTTGGGCCTATAGCATCATGTTTTTCCAACTGCGGTTGTAGCTTAGCAATTATTATTATTATTATTATTATTATTATTATTATTATTATTATTATTATTATTAATGAAAATAATAATAATAATAATAATAACAATAACAATATTTATAATAAATAATAATAATAATAATAATAATAATAATAATAATAATAATAATAATAATAATAATAATAAAACGGCTTTAGTAATTTAGGATCAATAAAGTAATTACAGCAATTCTGCTTCAAGAGAAAGGGAACCATTTATAAAGTTATTAGTAAATTTGTGTGTTTTTTTTTTTTTTTAATTGGTTCTTTTTGACTCATTTCTTACTAATTGAATAAAATGTTCAGGTATATTGAACAAGCATATGCTAACTTCAGTTCTTTCGATAACTTGATCTAATTTCTTTTGAATAATACATTGTTCATAATTATTCACGAGCATGTTTCATATTTCCACCACTTTTATTATTTAAAATTTCTAGTAACTTCATCATCTAGGTTTTGAGGTTTATTCCATAAGCTATTTACATTAGGATGATATATATCATAAAATTGCCCAGCCTTAATTTTAACTCTGCTATAAAGGTTTTAGTATAAAACAATAATCTTCAATACCATTTCCAATTGTCGCTTCAAATAGAATTAAGAAGGGACAAACTTTTTGACAGTGCGTCAGAGAGATTTATGTGAACGCAGAATAGATTAATATGGAAGGGATATCAATTATGCTATGAACGTATTAAACAAATAATAATTTAGAAACCATTGAACCTATATTTGTAAGTGGAGTGCATATCAAAACCATTTTATGCATTGGCCATGGAATCTACGTAACCTGGACTTTTATAGTTTGGGTATAAATGAATTTGGATTACACTGTGAATGCACAGGAAATTAAGTGTTATTCAAGCATATCATCAAATGCTTGATAGCGTTTTACATTTAAGACTGACCTTTTCATTGACCCTTTTCAGAAAAAAAAAAAAAAAAAAAAATAAAAAAAAACATGATCCAAACCAAACCTCTCATTTCTAATCCCTCAATGTTCCTCCTCCTACAGTTCCGTTACAGTATTATCGTTACAGAGTTTTATGGTTCAAATAAAAAAAAAAATCAATTAAACTATCTTAATATTTTTCTTTTATGAGACAATCTTGTTGAAGTTTTTACGTTCATACTCTGATATTTCATATGAAACAGTTTCAAGATGAACACTAGACCTGTTTTCATCTCCTTTCAGATGACCAAGCAGTGGTCAATTGGAGGACACTCCAGTTCCCTTTTTCCAGTCCAAGGAAAAAAACAAGATAATAGTCAGAATCCTAATTTTTTAAGGAGCCCTATTGAAATACGCAAAATTAAATTGTTACATAGCTAAAAGTGATTGCAAAACAGAAATACATCACATGATGAGAATGGGCGATCTACTAAAGTATATGAATCAATACACCAGAACATGGAGTATGGTTCAATAAAAAGAGTAAAAATTACATGGAATTATATATATATATATATATATATATTTATGTATGCATATATATATATATATATATTTATATATGCATATATATATATATATATATATGTATATGT
>NC_090736.1:126110401-126112901 GCF_036898095.1 Palaemon carinicauda
TCCAATATTTAAAGTTAAAATGGTAGATAAAAGTAACATATAAGAGATGGCAGGAATTATAATATACTACTTGTGACAGTGCTAGTTGAAATTCAGAGAGATGTTTAGAATGTGTCAATATTATCGATGCATTTATATATAAAAATTAAATTTATTAAGCAATAACATAAAAAGTTGAGAAGAGAAGCACTGGGTGCCATTTATTTGTGGGCACTACTTCCAGGAGTAAAACCATTTTTACAACTGATAATGGAAGTTTCAACCTCTGGATACACCCAAACAATATAGATACAATAAAAATTGCCCACAATAATTATATAATAACACAATCTATTTTTCTATTACTAAATAGTTCTTTTTTTGTATATGTTTCATGATAGCATCAATAGGCCCATTTCTTGTATCTTTAAATAACATATGGAGGAAAAAAACTATTATGTTTCACTCACTAGATGAAAAGGGCGAAATGTCCCTCTCCCGACCTATCACCCACAACCCCGTCAATGTAACACCCCTTCACCTTTCCATCTACAGGCAAATAAGTTCATTTTCTCACCAGCGTTGATCTAAAATGGGAAATTTATTGTTGTTTTTATTCCTTTCATTGAATATGAATTTATGTAGATCAATATAGATACACAACATATATACCTTTGGTATTTTCTTAACATTTTAATGAGATACTTGTCAGTGTTCCTCAGTCACTAAACCCTGATTCTTAGCTAACATATCTTGAAAGCGTGGTCAAATGCCGCACAGTGTGCATCGTGAGTTTCCTTCAACGTTCAGCCAGTTTCTGTCCATAGTTATGAGAACAATGAGTATGCAAATATATGTTCACTAATTTATGTAGATCCAAACGTAGTTGGATTCTAATATGAAGTTGGGACCGTTGTGTAATAATACCAATTTTCTAATAAGGAAAAATATCTACTTTTTCACTCGGACTCACCTCCACCAGGTTGCAAATCCATTGTTTAGTGTAACATAATTGTCAAAGGAATAAAGCTACGACCAGAGTTTAGAACGTTGCATATGAGGAGGGTGTTCATTGTAAAGACCCCGAGTTCTCGAACTTCCAGCACGAGACACCAGCAAAGAAAATGTTATATTGCATGTAAAGGTAATACCAATAGAGAATGTTCATGCGGCATTGGCTGTAGTAGAATTTCTTAACTTCAATACTCTAAACTCTTTTCAACAATACAATATATATATATATATATATATATATATATATATATATATATATATGTATATATATATGTATATATATATATATATATATATACTATCCAATTCAAATGCCTACTTACTCACCCCTACCACCCCCCTCTCTCTCTCTCTCTCCCCCCCTCTCTCTCTCTCTCTCTCTCTCTCTCTCTCTCTCTCCTCTCCTCCCTCCCTCTCTCTCTCTCTCTCTCTCTCTCTCTCTCTCTCTCTTCAAACTCAACTCCAACGACAAAAAATTACGCAAGCATACTAGCGCACTTGTATTTTTGGTGTTATGGCAATACAAAAAAAAAAAAAAAAAAAAAAAAAAAAAAAAACTCATATTCTCATGAAACATTCTTATAATTTGCATTTACATATATTCAATTCCCAATGTGAAATGGTAATATGAATCAGTTTCTGCTGTATAATCGCCATTACTCATTAAATGTCAACCAAAGAAACCTTTTAAGACCACTTCTGATGCTAATGGACATTACGAGATAGGAAATTGCAGCTGTGACGAATATTCTTAGGCTCTAACAAACTTGCTTTTATCCCTCTTACAAGAATGATAATTTTCAATATAATTTCATGATACTGGTGGAAAGTAATGACTTCAAAGTATGGAAGGGCGCACCGTCAAGGTTATATATCCTGGTTCATGTGAAATTGGAAAATAGGAAAATGACATTGTCTTAACATTTGCTAGATTTGGTGAAGGTGGATGTCAGAGATAATAATTTATGTGAAACATTTCAATGAGAACAGGCATAAAAAAAAAGTCTCTCTAATCAAACTATCTCAATATTTTTGGAGTGGAGAGAGCATAATGGGGAAAAGGAAGAGCAAATCCTCCAAAGGAATGCGTTCTTCTGAGAAGGAACTTAATAATGGAATCTAATGAGATAAAGGAGTCCAAACCAGAATATTTTCCTGCAGGGGACTAACTTGATCAGAGAAATGGTCAAACACTTGCTGTTTATTATATAAGGGATATTATTATTATTATTATTATTATTATTATTATTATTATTATTATTATTATTATTATTATTATTATTATTATTATTATTATTATTATTATTATTATTATTACTTATCTTTTTAATCACAGTCTACAGAGACTGGTGATTTATAGGATGGGGCTACGTGTTACATCCAACTTCCTTTCGAATCAATCACTCTTTTGCACAAACTACTGGGGCTATATCAGCTTCTACCTTTTCAAGATATCATTTCAGTGACTTAGTTATGATCTTCAGTGTTTTTATGATTATTTTTCACA
>NC_090736.1:126122901-126134554 GCF_036898095.1 Palaemon carinicauda
ATGAACTAATTGAACTACGGTGCCAAATATTAATATCTAGATCAGGAATAAGAAATTTAATAGTCCGTAAGTTTCTGTCCATCAAATTGCAATGAGATTCAACAGCTGAAGACAAGACAGGGGAACAATACTTGAAACAAGGTAGAAGGAAAGAATTAAAACACTTCTTCAGAATAGATTGATCACCAAAAATCATGAAATACTTTCTCAATAAGCCATTTTTTTATTCTGCAAATAAAGAAGACAGACCAAATGTGTTTCTCAAAAGTAAATTTGCTGTCGAAAATCACGCTTAAAATTTTAAAAGAGTCATACAAAGTTAAAAAAAGATTATCAATACTGAGATCCGGATGTTGAGGAGCCACTCTCCTTGGCCTACTTACAATCACACTTTGAGTGTTGTTAGGATTCAACCTCATACCAAATAATTTTCACCATGCAATAATTTTACCTAGATCTCTATTAAGGAATTCCCCAAACCTAGACCTACATTCAGGGGATGGCATTGATAAAAGAGAGTAGCAATATTTGCATATGCAACAGCCTTATTTTCTAGGTCAAACCACATGTCATGTATATATAGTATGAAAAGTAATGGGGCAAGAATACTACCCTGTGGAACAACAGATATCACATTCCTATACTCACTATGGTACCCACCAACAACTAATTGAGATCAATTACTTAAAAAAATAAAAAAATAATGCTAAGAAACGATCCACCCACTCCCAACTGTTTCAGTTTGAAAACAAGGGCCTCATGATTAACACAGTCAAAGGCGGCACTAAAATCAAGGGCAATCAAACAAACTTCCTGACCAAACTCAAGGGATTTCTCTATAGCATTGGAGATTGTAAGAAGGGCATCACGTGCTCCAAGGCCTTTACAAAAACCAAATTGCAAACTTGGGAATAGATGATTACCTTCAACAAACCTTTTAAGAAGTTTTGCCCGAAGACGTTCAAAAACTTTAGATAATATGGGAGTTATGAAAACTGAGCAGTAATCAGTTGCACTTGAGCTACACAAGCACATTTACATAGAGGAGTAATATTACCAATTATCCAAAAAGTGCTAAAAGCTACTCCTCCTGCTAACTTGCGTAAAATAACAGAATACTCTGGAGCTAAGATATCTGTAGTTTTAATATAAAAAAGGGAAAAATACCATTTAGGTCTACACTTCCATAAGCATCAAAGTCCAACAAAAGAGCTTTAATTACCTGAGATCCAGAAGCTAAACTAGTTAGTTTAGCCTCAGGAAAACATGAATGAGGAAATTCAAGTTTTTCATTACTCTGTTTACTCTGTTTTACAACAGCCAAAAGGGTTGCCTTTTCCTTTGGACAGTGAGTGACTGAGCCATCTGGTTTAAGTAAACGAGGAACTGTTGCATCTACACCACTGAGTGCAGATTTAAGGATAAACCATCATTTATGTTCCTGAGTTGTATCAGAATGGGTTTCTTTTATGTTTAATTGTATTCCTTTTGTTGAAGCTTAAACTCTCTGAGCAAAAGCTCTAAACTGAGTATAGTTATTCCAGGTCTAATCTGATCTGTTACCCTTTCAAAAATGATAGGCTTCCTGTTTCTCCAAATAAACACGTCTTATTTCATTATTGAACCACGGTTTGTCCTTCACTCGGGACCTTAGCACGAGAGGAGGGATATGCCTATCAATTATGTTAGGTAGATTCTCATTCAAAGGGACGACAGGATCAACACTGATATATAATTGTGATCAATTCAAGTACATAAAATCTTGCAAAATCCCATTCCACACTGGTTTAATTTTCATATAAATTTTTTGAGAGAATGATACATCAGGGACAGGCTGCTCGGTCTTCAATACTAATGAAATCAAGGCATGATCAGATATGTGTATATATATATATATATATATATATATATATATATATATATATATATATATGTATGTATATGTGCGTGTGTGTGTGTGTATATATATATATATACATATATATATATATATATATATGTGTGTGTGTGTGTGTATATATATATATATATATATATACTGGATTAAAAAACGATATCTTAAGGATGTCTCTAGGCATCCTAGAGAACCCCTTGTATTTCTCAACTTGTTTTTTTAAGGTTTTTAGTGTATGCCTTTCGGTAAATAAACTATGATATTTCTTTTTTTTTTATTTTTTTCTGCTCACAACACCACTGTTTCGATAAACTGTCTTTATAAATAATTCCTAAGTAACGTAATTGGATGATTCCTTTTATTTGAAGAAGAAAAATGATCACTGTTGTTCTAACAAATGGGTTAAACCTGAAAACTTAAAAAACTAAAAAACTACGAAACTCCCTATAGGAAACACATTGAGGCAATACGACTAACGCCTTGAATAAAAATTGCATTAGAAAGAAGGTCTGTCCCAAAAGCATAGTTTTATATAAA
Organism: Palaemon carinicauda; assembly: GCF_036898095.1. Taxonomy (NCBI): domain Eukaryota; kingdom Metazoa; phylum Arthropoda; class Malacostraca; order Decapoda; family Palaemonidae; genus Palaemon; species Palaemon carinicauda. The sequence continues at coordinate 126,125,333 of NC_090736.1, forward strand.
TATGTATGTACATATGTTTGTCATCATCCACAGCCATCACTAGTCCACCACAGATAAAAGGTCTGAGACATATCCTTCTACTTGCTTATCTTTTGGTCACTTTATGTCAGTTCATGCTTACAAACTTTTTTAGTTCCTCAATCCACCGTCTTCTCCTCCTTCCTATGTTTATTGTAATTTCTAGGGGTCCAATATATTATTCTTAATGTCCATTTATTGTCTGTTACTATGATTATATGTCTCGACCATGTCAATTTCTTTTTCTTACAAGTTGTTATTATATTTTCTAATTTAGTTTGCTCTCTTATCCATGTTGCTCCTTTTCTGTTTCTTAGTTTTATTCCCATAAATTTGTAACTAGCTTATGATATAAGAGCAAGTCCGTGCATATTTAGCATTAAAGTACACGCTGAAAATACGTCTTCGATATTTTGATTTACATTATATCTAATTTTAGGCTCTCTGAATGTATGAAAGTTTATAAGCCACTCATAAATGACAGGGACAAGGGACAGTGGCTTTGCCCTATCAAGCAGGACAATGCCATACACAATTACCATATATTCTGTATATATGATCAACCCCCAAACCCGCTCTCCACCCAAGCTAGGACCAAGGATAGATTGATTTGAAGTTCTTAGGCATCCTGACATCGAAGGTCTTCGACGCCAATATCGTTTATTATAAATAAGGATTAAAAGAATATTTTATTAAAACCAGAGAAGTAGATATGTTATAAAAGTTTGATAGCATTAAGAAAACCTGCTTCTGATATAGATTTAAAAATGCAACTAGCATTGTACGAAACATCATATCCAAGGATCTTGGCAAGGATGAACCTGCCATCTTCACCCCAAGCCTCAAACAGATACAGTATCTATTTATTTCTGTGCTAAAAGAAGGGCATTCATTCAACAAATGCTTCACTGTCAAGGGTATTGAAAAGTCGTTGCCATATGGTTGGTGTTGGCCAGCCAGCAGAAACTCATGTGTCAGCCGAGTGTGACCAATGCAGAGAGGACAAAGAGAAGTCTCCCATTTCAGGGCATCCCATTTTATCGCCAAAGGTATATAACAATCGCAATTTCTCTCATCTAATTTTTGGTTAAACTATCCCAATGCTATTGCCAATTGTTGGAAATAAAATTCTTTGTTGCTGGTCGAGGATGATTACAAAGAATGGGATACCTTCTTAGTAGCAACTCGGCTGCAGCACTCTTTGCCATTGATATCTGAATCTTCCTTTCCAGACACACCTACGTGCGTTGGAACCCAGTAAAATCGAACTGTTATACCTTTTAGGCCAATGATTAAAATCCAATCTAAAATCTTTCAAACAAAAGGGTTATTATAATTAAAACCTAAAGCTATAATGCCACTTCTTGAATCACTAGAAATGGTAAAATTAACTTCCTCTTTTAATGTTATTTTCTCAATAGCGGTTAGTATGCCATATAATTTAGCAGTAAATATGGAAGATATTGGAGGAAGTGCACCTCTACAGTTAGGAGACCTAATATATACTCCAAATCCAGCACCAGCATCAGAATTTGAGCCATCAGTATATATAAAATGTTGATTCCCATTGTTCCTTAACATGTTCCATAAAAAGACACCTAGCTTCTAATTCAGTCATATTTTTTCTTAACACCAATAAAATATTGACCTAAAGATATCTCTGGTAATTTCCACGGAGGGGTTGATGATATCTTGAATGGAAGCACCTTACCTCTAATTATATCAAGACGGTTTAGTAATTGTTTTACCAGAAAGCCATAAGGTTGAGGAGATTTTGGGCTCAGCTCAAAGTATGTTGAGGGCCTTACAAGGCTTGTAGAATGAAAGGTTATAGAGTTAAGGAGTCTTTGTAACATAAACCAATACCAAATAGTGGAAGACATTCGGTAATGGTCTAGAGGTAATTCTCCAGCATTAATTAGGAGACTTGGGATAGGTGAGGTACTAAACTCTCCTATGGACAATCTAATACCAGCATGATGTATAGAATCTAATATATTCAATCGGCTTGGGGTTGCTGAGGAGTATATTTTACACCCATGACTAATTTTCGAAAAAATTAAAGACTATAATTTTAACATAGTTTTATAGTCTGCCCCCATGATGTATGAGACAATAATTTTAAAAGATTCAAAGCCTCAAGATATTTAGGTTTTAAAGCCGTTAAGTGTGGGACCCAGGTCAACCTACATTTGCAAATCAATCTTAAAAATTTAGCATCCCCTACACATGGGATCGTTGTCCTTTCATGCATATATCCGTGTCTGGATATACTCCCTGGATACGACATAAATGGACCATAGTAGTTTTGTTTGTTAAAAACATAAACCCATTCATATCAGCCCAGTGAATAATTTTATCAATTGCAAGTTGTAGTTTCCTCTCAACCATTGCCATTCTGGCTCCAGCAAAGGATATGAAGAGATCATCCACAAATAGTGTAAAGAGGATATCTACGGGAATGACTGACGATATCCCATTAATTGTTAGCGCGAGTAGGGTTACACTCAGCAAACTACCATGGGGAACTCCTTCTTCCTGACGTTTACTTTCTAGTAGAGTTTCACCTACTCTCACTTGGAAAGCTCTATGTGAAATAAATGACTGAATAAACAGTGGTAGCTCTCCTCTTAATCCCAATTGATGAATGGTTTTAAATATACCATATCTCCATGCCGTATCATATGCCTTTTCAAGGTCAAAAATCACTGTTACATGGTGTTGTTTAGAAGCAAAGGCTTCACAAATCAAGGACTCAAGCCACACTGGATAGGAGCTAAAATACCTTTCTTTTCAAGGTACCACATCAGTCTTTCATTGACCATCTTCTCCAAAATGTCAACCTTACCCGGTTTTAAAAAGGTTGAAATAAGGGCTAGTTCCCAAACACTTAGATGAGCATGCCATATTCTATTAATAATGCTTAAAATAAATAACTTGGTATTAACAGGTACATGTTTAATCATTGCATATGGAATTCCATCGGGTCCAGGGGCTGTATCGTTACATGTAGCAAGTGCAGAATCAAATTTTCTTTCAGTAAAAGGAGAATTGTATTACTCTTCCCTTCCTGTAGCGAAATCTAAAATTTTCTTTTCTTCAATGTTCCTATACTGGTGACTAGGAGCTGCTTAACACTTGCATGATACATTTGAAAAAGGATCAGTCAGGGCATTGCTAACTTCTGTGGCTCCAGTCACATATTGACCATTTACCCTTAACACAGGTGGTGGTTTTGGGGTGAATTTGCCTGCTATCTTTTTTACTTTTCTCCACACAGATGATGTTGTCGTTCTAATATTAATGAAGGAAACAAACACCACCCAAGACTAGCTCCTAGCTTCTTTCATGACACGACGGAAGTGTGCTCCACATTTCTTGTATATGACTAAATTCTCCTCAGTACGGTGTCGGCGCAATCGAGTTAAAAGCTTTCTTGTGGCTATGTGTAGGGCAGTTAGTTCTGATGACCACCAAGGGACTGGTCGTCGTTTTAATATCCCTGTTGTTTTGGGAATTGAATTGACTTCTTCTGTGTGAAGAGTTCCATTAAGTAAGTCTATGGCATCATCAACACTTTCAAACTGTTCTGCATTTCCTCCAGTTGCACTTAGCTCCCGAAATCTAGGAGGGCTAGACGATAGTTGCTGATGACTCAGCAGATAGAGATATAGGCTCCTCAAAACTCCCCATCCTTAGCTCACAAGGCTGGTATGATTACAGCGACCAAAGGAATTAACGAGTTTGAGTGGGACTCGAGCCCCAGTCTAGCAATCGCCAGGCAAGAACAATACCGACACGCCAAAATAGTGGTGTCTGTGGCAGTAGTCAGGTGCATGGACCAGTGGAGACTGTTCTTAGATTCGCATATGTTGAGTCTGAGATTTGTGTTGTTGACAATATGAAGATGCAAAGTGATAGAGCCTATCAAACTATTTTAATTGAGAAGGAATATCTAAATTTCGTCTGACAACTTCATTGATATTTTCAGGTATACAAATGTGAAGATTTATGAATAATGAAAATTATATAAAAACAAAGCTTTCGCCGGTGAAAAAATTGAAATAATTTTGAATAACATTCAAACTGAACATATTAGGAATAAATTCATATAATTAAATGCCCTATAATTCAGATAAAAGTCAAGTAATGTCAATGCTTTCATTATATTTATAATTGATGTCTTTGCATCTAAAAAAGTGTTTTTTAAATGTAGTTGTAAGTCACCCGCTATAACGAAACCCTCTACGCTGGAGCGCCTGACTAATTTTTTTTTTTTTCTATCTGGAAAATCGTGTATAACTTTAGCGGATATTTAATTCAAGAAAACTTTATCAATCTTTTCCACCAGTGGAAGAGTTTCTTTTAGACCTTGAAGAGATATTAAGGGTGGGAAACTTAGGGAACTTCAGTTAAGACAATACATGGTGTCCTGCAGAGAGAGAGAGAGAGAGAGAGAGAGAGAGAGAGAGAGAGAGAGAGAGAGCTTACAAATTAGATGCAGTTGTGGATACTAACGAAAAATAATAGAAATATATTTGCTTCACTTAACAACTCAGAATTTATATAACTTGTCTCATTACTCCCTCATAATAGCTACGAAATTCTTCAAAGGATGAATAGTATCAATACCCGTTTGCAGCATAAGGCCTCTAAAAAGAAGGAGAGGTTGAGAGAACAGATAGGGATTCTTGGAATACCAATACTTGAACATTTGGGAAATGATGAAAGAAGAATGGCAGGCGTGGTAAATTATATGGTCATTTGTTGAGGAATGATGGTGGAGAGGAACCTATTAGGGGGGAAGAAGAAGCGGCAGATAATTAATATTGTGAAATTAGGTGAAGGATGATACAAAGGTTTGATGGAACGGGAAAAATGAAATAATTGATATAAAGACGGGAAGCGAAAAATGTTCTACTTATTAGTTACGAATTGGAAGACATTAAATATTCTGATGGTGATATAATCACTCAAATAAGAATGTCATATGAGTGATGTGATAAAACTCAAAATTTAGCGTGCAAGATTTGACGATAGGTAATGATAAACAATATTTTACTGTATTAGTTTTGTAACTATGAAAACAAATCCATACTTTATCGACATAAAATTATAAAATTCTCTACACAGTAAGAAAATGATTTTTATATTCCAAATCGTAATAAAATATTATTCATAGATGCTCATATATTTACATAATGGGATACTTGTTGACAAGGGCCTTTCTCTTTTCGGCGTAAACAATGCTTGTACCTACAGTATAGCCTGAGCTATCATAAGGCTAGATATCTCCTCCACAAAGAAATACACATCGCTAAACATTATATTTCCATTGTGACGGATTCAGAGTCGAAACTGAATTCCGTTATTTCGATTGGCTCCGATTAAAGACAAATGTAAACGACATGAAGAATGACGGGAATAAAAGTAACACCTTACTTCAAATGGAGGGAAACTATAAGCAAAGAAATTTAACGGAGTCTGGCAAAGAAATTGTTACAATTATATCAATTTTATCAGTTTGTCTTCTTCCAAAACTTATGATAATACTACATTTTATCTAAAAGCTATTTTGTTACGGAATGTTGTCAGCAGGAACGTTAAGGAAACGACTCCTTTTAATGCATCTCTACTGAAAGCTTCTTACAAAGAGCTTAGAGGAAGACTTTGCAAGAAAAACAAGTTTTTCAATATTGAACCAAAATCATTTCCAGGAACATCAATATGAAAACTTTTGGATAATAATTTATCTTTTTCTTAGTTGTAATAGACGTTTTATAAGCTCCGTTGTGTTATTGTGTCCTTTATCAGGTCCCGTCATGACAGGATGCAAGCTGTAGGATCCCCTCTCTTATCCCCACACACATTTTATCCACATAAGAGTTGTGCATATCAAACTCAACATATCACTCCAGTTCATAACAGGAACATAGGATAAAGTCTTTTCATTAATGAACTATAAACTTGAGTTGTGTTTCCAAAAACACAGTTCAAACATCACCATTTGTTTCCATAATCAATATTTGATACTACTCTTAGTCCAAAGGTATTAGGAGAGATAGTTGGAACAACTTACTGCTATTAAATAAAAACGGGAAGCAAAACACTCTATATCTATGAAGTTCTTTGGTCTAACAGTGACAATTCACACAGTGTAAAATTAGACATAAGAATGCACAAACAAAACTTTGCAGATGGAAAGGATAATTTCTATTTGAATCTAAGCTTATAATATCCGGACTTCGCTTATGTTATGAAGTCATAGAGTTCAGATGAAGTTACGTCAACCCCTTCGCCTATCTGTAGAAGCAAGAGATCCTTTTTATGAGTACGCCTACATTATGTCACCCGTTGTAACGAAACCTCTACGCAACTTTTGACCGATAGACGAGTGGTAAATATTATTCCTTGGAGAAATTTAGATAGAGATGATAAAATTACGTGAATATAGTCCAACAAGGTTTTAGACAAAAGAGATCATGTGTGAAAAATCTTATGGAATTTTTCCACAACACGTTCAGCATTTATGACAAAGCAGGTCAATAGACATCATATGCCTAAACTTTCAAAAGGCTTTTCACAAAGTTCCTCATAAAAACTAATGGTCAAGATTAGAACACAAGGCATCCAGACGAGCAAGCTGAATGGAACAAAGATTGGCTAACAAACAGAAAAGAGAAAATTGTAATCAACGGAGAAGCTTCAGATTGGGCAAATGTTACAAGCAGATTACCCACAGGGGTCCGTTCTTGGACCATTGCTATTTCTGATCTAAAATAACGACATAGATTTAAGATTAATTAGTGGGATAGCTAAATTTGCCGTCTTTACTAAACTAGGCATTAATGCTGCGAACTTAGAAGACGTAGAAGACTTAAGAGAGAATCTAATGAAGCTAGGAGAATAGTCCATGGAACAGCAAATGCCCTTTAAAAATGTAGTCATGCACAGTAGTTATAGTAACCCACAATCAGATTACTCACGGATGGGTTATGAAATACGAAGTATGAACCAGGAGGAACAAGTCATTGTTATTATCAGCAAGGGTTAAAAAAAAAAAAAAAAAAAAAAAAAAAACTCAAAGCACGCAAACTATAAGGTTACGTAAAGAGATAATTCAATTACAGTAGCGAAGACACAGCTGTACGCATCACTACTAAGACCTCTGAAATACGAAGTCCAATTTTAGACTCCAAGTATTCAGAAGGATATAGATAGACTGGAAGTATTACAAGCTAAGGCCACCAAACTAGTTCCAACACTACGGAAACTTGGATATAGACGGAGGATGGAACGTTTGAACTTTTTTTTTTTATCCACAAATTCGACGACTAAGTGACAATTGATAGAGGTATTCAAAATTCTTAAAAGGAATAACAAATGTAGATTAAAACAATCTGTTAACGCTTAGCAAATATCAATCCAGAGGTAACGGATACAAACTGGAATCTGTAATATACAACACCAGGATATTTGACAATTTCTTTACAAGCAAAATAGAAAAAATGGAATAGACTTCCAGAGGATGTAGTAAACAATAACACGGAAAACGAGTTAAAGGATAACTTAGACAAAATTGTAAGAACTAACTAAATGCTTAAACTAAATCTCTCTCAAACAGCGAATGTAGTCTCTGCAGTTGGAATGAAAATCTTTGAGGCATGCAAAATCCTTGTAACTCCTTGTAACTATATTTAAAACATACAAACATATACAAACAAATATTGGGATTTGTTTATATAAAATCACACTTTTGGTACACATATTTGCTTAAAGTGGGTGACGGAATTAATATTTATTAAAACAAATGCTATTTTGCCGGTTATTCACAGAACTTTTTGAATATTTTATTTTTCATTAGAAAGCTGTACTTTTTAACCTCATGTCATAATGCTATGAGTTATTCATTAGTACACTTTCTCCTTAAGTTAATACTTCACTGAAATAGAAATACACGGAAATAAGCTAACACATGATGCAATGTCTGTACATATGCCGATATCAAGCATTTGTTGTTAGATAATGTTATGGATAATATAAAAAATTTTAAAGATGGCCACATACATTAGCTGACTTGTAGATACACACACCCACACACCTATACATACCGTATATATATATATATATATATATATATATATATATATATATATATATATATATATATATATATATATATATATATGTGTGTGTGTGTGTGTGTGTGTGTGTGTGTGTGTGTGTGTGTGTATGTCTGTCTGTCTATCTGTCTGTATTTCTGTGTGTGCATGTGTGTGTGCATGAGTGTTTGATTTAAGGTAAATTTGGGATTATATATAAATAGCTCGAGACATTCATATGGATACATATAAATAGATAGACAGACATCATTGAGGAGAAAGAACCCTTCAAGCCTTTACGATTGCCAGGAATCGTAGAGGTTTACTGATCTTTTTGGGGAACCAGAGGAAATAGTTATCAAGTAATGGGGTCATAAGAAACACCAAAGGTCGAAGTGATCTCCCGGTGTGTTGCAAAGCCACCCAAAAGTGTTGTTGGTGTCGGGGGAATACTTGAATGGTTACGAGAATTTGATGAAACTAGGGTCCGAGTTCTGTCACAAACTATGAGGAGAGATGGAAATGACTAGGCAACGTAGGCGAAGTCATGTTCTTATGAATGGTTTATGTTTACAATGATAGAATTCACCTGTGTTAGTGATACAAAATCATTTAAAATAGCCATGTGTTGCAAACTCATTAATTAGCTGTCAGGGTGTAAATGCGTTGATTTTAGATCTAAGAACATATTATTGAATTCGGTAGTGATATGCTCAGTGGATTCAAAGTAAACTTATATCTCACTTGATACATCGTTTGACGGAGACTACTGCTGTCACTGCTTCGACTCATAAGAATAGAATGGAGTCCATGCTTAAAGAAAAATAGTATTTACCATATTTCAATTTCAAGATAAATTATATTGAAAAAGTTGAATGTAGTATTAAGTGACTCTTAGTATATAGTTATTTAATAATGGAATATATATTTATATATATATATATATATATATATATATATATATATATATATATATATATATTATATATCCTCTGATATAAATATATATATATATATATATATATATATATATATATATATATATATATATATATATATATATATATATATATATATATATTATATATATAGATTTTGGCTA
>NC_090736.1:126135054-126140054 GCF_036898095.1 Palaemon carinicauda
TAATAATAATAATAATAATAATAATAATAATAATAATAATAATAATACTTAGCACTGCACACAAGAGCGAATATTGATAGTTCTATATAACGTGTAGTGAAGAATGAAAAGGACTTATCCGTGTAGAGGATTCTGTTATCATGGAAGTTAGAGCACTGGGACACTACCTGAAGATCTGTGAGAATGAATAGTTACAGAGTGTATGGGAAGAAAACTTGATACAGGAGGAAAATTAGAAAAGTAAACCAATGCAATGTTAATTCCTAAGAAGAACTGAAGAATTGGCTAGTAAGGAAACATTGAGTGGTTATAGAGAAGGGAACTTAAGAAAGTAACTGAAGGAATCATAATGACAGACGAAGATCATATCTTGTGAACAAGATATATTCAACGAGCAATCGACGGAAAAGTATGGTGAAAGGAAAAATCATCAACAACATTGCTAATGGATGTTTAACACTTGCTCAGAGTTGATATAAGAAATGACATGATAAATCGGCTAAAGCTTTATATTGGAGTCTGTATACAATATGAAACACAATGTAGCAACAAATGGTACAGACATCAACCACAAGCTACTACTGTGGCTTCAGTATAAGGACGGAGAGAGCGATAAAAACACATCGACCAGACGTCACTCTAGTCGAAAAGACAACTAAGAAAAGTATCACCAATAGATGTTGCAATACCGCCGAGGTCAAAAGTGGAAGATTAGTTGAGAGAGAGAAAAAAAAATACCATGTCTAACGAATTTAATTTAGAAGGCTGTGGAATATTGAATTAAGCTGGTGAAAATAATCATAAAAACACTGAGGATCATAATTAAGTCACTGAAAGGATATCTTGAAAAGATAGGAGCTGATATAGCCCCAGTACTTTGTGCAAAAGAGTGATGGATTTGAAAGGAAGCTGGATGTAACACGTAGCTCCATCCTATGAACCACTAGTCTCTGTAGACTGAGATTAAAAAGCTTAATAATTAATAATAATAATAATAATAATAATAATAATAATAATAATAATAATAATAATAATAATAATAATAATAATAATAATAATAATGATAATGATAATGATAATAATAATAATAATATCCCTAGTATAATGAAGAGCAAGTTTTTGACCATCTCGCTGATCGAGGTAGTCCCTGCAGGAAAATATTCTGGTTTGGACTGTTTTATCTCATTAAATTCCCTTATCAAGTTCCTCCTCATAAGAGCTCATTCCTTTGGAGGATTTGGTATTCCTTTCCCCCATTAATGCTCTCTCCACTCCAAAAATATTAAGATGGTTTGATTAGTTATGTCCGTTTCAGAGAAATGTTTCACATAGATTATTTTCTCTGACATCCACCTTCACCAAATATAGCAAATGTTATGATAATGTTATTTTCCTATGTTTGAATTTCACGTCAACCAGGAAATGTAACCTTGACTTCCTCTTGCTGCACCTTTCCATACTTTAAAGTCATTACTTACCAGCAGTATCGTGAATTATATTAAAGATGATCATTGCTGTAAGAGGGATAAAAGCAAGTTCGTTATAGCCTAAGAATATTCGTCCTGGCTGCAATTTCCTCTCTCTCATAGTATCCATTAGCATCAGAATTTGTCTTAAAAGGTTTCCTTAGTCGACATTTAATGAGTAATGATCAATTCACACTGGGAATTGAAAATATGTAAATGCGAATTAAAAGAATGGGTTTCATGAGAATATGAGTTTTTTTTTTTCTTTTTATTTTTTTTTGCCAGAACACCAAAAATACAAGTTCATTAGTATGCTTGCGTAATTTTATTTCGTAAGACTTAAGTTTGGAGAGAGAGAGAGAGAGAGAGAGAGAGAGAGAGAGAGAGAGGGGGGGGGGCCGGTTGGTTATGGGTGAGTAAGTGGGCATTTAAATTGGATGGTATATATAAGCCATGGTTTTGGGATATATATATATATATATATATATATTGTATTGAAAATAAAAAATCTACCTACAGCCATTGCCGCATGAACATTCCCTAATAGTATTACCTTTACATGCCATATAAAATTTTCTTTGCAGGTGTCTCATGGTCTCATGTGCTGGAAAGTTCGAGAACTTGAGGTCTTTGCAACGAACACAATCCTCATATGCAACGTTCTAACTCTGGTCGTAGTATACTCTTTTGACAGTTATGTTACACTAAACAAGGGATTTGCAACCTGGTGGGCGCTCCCGTCTAGTGGAGGTGAGTCCGAGTGAAAAAGTAGATATTTATCATTATTATAAAATTGGCATTTTTACGCAACGTTCCCAACTCCATGTTAGAATCCAACTACGTTTGGGTCTACATATATTAATGACATACATTTGCATACTCATTGCTCTAATAACTATGGAGAGAAACTAGCTGAACGTTGAAGGGAACTTATGATTTACACTGTGGTGGCATTTGACCACGCTTTCAAGTTATGTTAGCTAAGAATCAGGGATCTAGTGACTGAGGAACAGTGACAAGTGTCTCTTAAAATGTTAAGGAAATATCATCGGTAAATATGTTGTGTATATATATATTGATCACATAAATTCATGTTCAATGAAATGACTAAAAACACCATTAATTTCCATTTTCAGATCAACGCTGGTTTGGAATGAACTTATTTGCCTTGAGATGGAAAGGTGAAAGGCTGTTGCATGGACGGGGTTGTTGGTGATGGGTCGGTAGAGGGACATACCGCTCTTTTCATCCAGTGAGTGTAACATATCAGTTTTTTTTTTCCTTCATATGTTATGTAAAGATACAAAAAATATGCCTAATGATGCCTATCATGAAATATATTCGAAAAGAGAAGTATTTAGTAATATAAAAATAGATTGTGTTATTATGTAATTATTGTGGACAATTTTTTATTGTATCTATATTGTTTGGGTGTATCCAGGGATTGAAACTTTCTTTATCAGTTGTAAAAAAATGTTTTACTCCTGGAAGTAGTGCCCACAAATAAATTGCACCCAATGCTCCTCTTCTCAACTTTTTATGTTATTGCTTAACAAATTAAATTTTTATATATTAATGCATTATTAGTATTGTCACTTTCTAAACTTGTTTTTGAATTTCAATTAGCACTGTTACAAGTAGTACATTATAATTTCTGCCATCTCTTATATAATACAGCCTTTCATTGTTACAGGACACTAATAAGTCAGAGTCCTATAAATCCCGTAATATACTTGATCAATTTTATCTTATTACATAAACTATAAAATTTTTATATTTTAAATACTCATCATAGTCTTTATATAGTTAGGTGGAACAGTATATTGAAGATGTCACAGAATACTTGTATCGCATTTTAGCTAAACTACAAATTACGGAATTATAAACTTATTGACTAAATGATATTGATAAATCAGTCATCTTTTTACTTAATATCATCCATATATCATTATTTTTATAGCATAACTATATACCAAAGCACAGCTTCACCCTCACCACCAGCTGCATGGGTTATTTCACTCATCAATATAAACTGTAAATTTTTGCAATGCAACACCTCCTACCTTTCACCAACTAGATGATAGCCCTGAAAGAAAGGCGTGGACATAACTAAAGAGGACGTTGTAATTTAAAGGCTAAGAACCTTTTTTTTCTTTTTTCTTAGTGAACGTTGTGCTTTGAAGATTAAGAACAGCTGCACTAAACCAAACCAAACTCCGCATTTGGGACTGGAAAATTAACTTTTTCCATAGAATGAATAATATATGACCTATAATAAATATGCTTTCATGTCCACATCAAAACCCGAGGTAGATATAGGACCCTTGAGTCTAGACGCGTACACCCACAACAAAGTACTAATAATGCCTTGCCCAGGATTGAACAACTTTTATTTAATGGTGGCACATTCCACTTCTTACCAAGATAGTCAGTGTGAATATTTTTGTAACGGGTCTTTTTATTATATTGCCTGTATCAATCCTTAGTTGGTGATCGCCCTTAAACGACATTAGATTTTCTGGTCACAAGAGTTCCAGGGATAAACTTATTCATATACATTTTCTAGAGATTTTGGCAGCTTTACAAAGCTGGTTTTCTCTCTCTCATCTCTCTCTCTCTCTCTCTCTCTCTCTCTCTCTCTCTCTTTTCTTTTTTGAAGTCACAGAACTCAAAGTTAGACATGTCTCTTAGTAATCAAACAAGAGTTTAAGGTCTAAAGGGGACTAGATATGCAGATTTAGCCCGAAGTTAGTCCAGCTCCGCTTGTGTACTAAAACCAAACCATTGCTGTAGATTTTAGGTACAGAACGATTTTGAAAGGAGGAATGTGTGTTCACTTAGATAATTTATAATACATTTAATTCAAAGTGATGATTTATTTATCGGTACTCAGTACTGTTACTTGGCATAATCAATATATGTTTTCTTTGAAAATATTCCCCATATGTTTGATTCTTTATAATCAAATTAAAGCTCTCGGATTTTGTCAGACACCCTCCTTATACTGACACTTTCTGATGAAGGAAATGTCTGGATATTTTTTATCTGAAACTCGATTCTGCCACTTTTGGCCAAATTTTAATACAACTGCTACCTCACTGAACATAAATAATAAAATTGTCTTAAATGTATTTTATAAATTCAACGATATTACCTTCATTATTACTCAATACTTATGAAAGTTAAATGTTACATCCATTCCTATATTTTTTGTTTCTAATGGATGCCCCTTTAATAGCCCATAATAGATGTGACGATTATAGGCGCTAACAATGACATTCAAGACTTATTTTTTGCACTGATCTTTGTTATTAGAAATTCTTTTTTTCAATGCAAAAGCTTCAAAAGTGAAATCATAAGCTGTAACAGGTCAGAAAAACAGCCACATTGTTATCGTTATTTTCATACACAAATAATAAAGGGTCTCACCAAAACAAGTTCGTTAACTTTTATGAGACCTTTCATGTCTCCTAGCATGAATGAATAACCCAAAATCTCATTTATATCTACAGTATTATGCAGTTAAGACTTGAT
>NC_090736.1:126145054-126147554 GCF_036898095.1 Palaemon carinicauda
TGATGATGCTCTCTTTATTAACAGAACACCGCAAGATTTGCAATGCTTCCTCACCCGAAATGCATGAAATATCACACGAGGTTGGTTTCAACTTAGGCTTAAGATAAATAGAAGAAAAAAAGAGATGAGAACAGAGTATGCAATGAAACAGGAAATATCATTGGAAGGAGAGGAGATTGATGAGGCCAAATCATTCAAATATTTAGGAGCCATGATCTCCACTACAGGGTCTTTACAATTAAAATTTAGTGAAAAAGAGAACAAAAGGAAATCAGACAATGGCTATGTCAAATAACATTTTGAAATCAAATCACCGGAAATAATATATAAAGATTATACTGTACATTAGTTTTGTTTGATCGGTTTTACTATATGGACATGAGACATGGTAAGTCCAAGAAAAAAATCACCAATAGATTTGGTACATTTGATAATAAAGCCCGGAGAAGGAAATTGGGAGGTAAATGGCAGAACAAGATAAAAAAAAGAAAAAAAAGAAGAAGAAGAGAGTACTCAAATTTCATATGTGGATGAAATCATGAAAAAGGGTAGATAGAGATGGGTTGGAAATGCTGTTCACACTCCCCAAGAGAGATTAGTTCACCAAACGTACAGCTGGGTTCACAAGTCACTAGAGGATTTAGAAGACACAGGCCTATATAGCTGAGGACTGAAAATCGTGAAGTATGAAATAATGAATGGAGAAGTATTGAATTAAAACCTCAAGATAGAGACAACTATATATATATATATATATATATATATAATTGTTTTCCTAAGACATGATTCCTTTGTAATTTCAACTTTTCGAAAGTTCTTTGAATAGAGCTCCATTTTAACTATCTGGAAGAGGACAAAATGGCTTTAATGAAATCCTGGCGGGGTTGCATTTCGAGTTACTTACTTTTCTTTTTTGACTCATCCCCCTGAGAAGAAGAATTTGTAGTTTCTTATTACATTCAGGAGTATGAGCGTGCCTTATTCTTAGTAATTCATAGGTTCTATGCCCTTTTTGTACATTTTATACATTGTGTAAAACTTATATGGAAAAATTATTTGAAATACGTATGCAAATATCTAGCATTGCTATCGCTAGTAATGCCATCGTACCGTTGGTAACTCTGTGTACCATTCGTCATCGTCGGTAACACTGTGTATCATTGGTATCGTTGGTAATGTTATCGTTCGCATCACATCCGTAAGGGAAGTGTCGCCGTTGAACTAGTGTTTATATTTAAATATTTTAACCCATCATATATGACAACATTGTTTATATTTAACCATTTTAACAGAAAATATATGTTTTCCTGTAGGAAATATCGTGATTTAACCGGTTTTCACCTTCATTTCATCCGTAATAATATCAACCAATTAGACGACTTGAAGTTAGCCGAATTGGTTGATCTGTTTGTTTTCGGTTGAAATGAAGGTCAAATTGGGTTAAATCACGTTATTTACTATAGGAAAACATATATTTTCTGTTCGAAATCACACCCTGTAATACAATACAAATTTACCAAATATATAACGAATATGAAATAGATTGCAAATTGGAATGAAAAAAAACACAGACCTTAACAGTAACTTTAAATTTCATATCAGAAAGAGAGGATTGAATCTTTTCCATTTAAATACATCTCAATTAAGTGAAGGTGAAAAATTCTTTGGCCGATTACTAAAAATAGGCCCGCAATAGAATTTAGCAATATATTGGTTCAACGCAAATACATTTGGCTTGAAAACAGAGAATACTTCAAGGCATTAAAGCCCTCAAAGCAACCGCTGTGGAGGGATCTTACCACATCCAATGGTATAGAAGCGAAGCAACACCTTCACACGTAAGAGGATTATCACCAATGTTGGGAAAATATTTTGATAAGAATGAAGACGATCGTACTTGGATAGTAGACAATAGATCGAGGTCAGTGGCCTCATACAAAGGAGAGAGGAGGAATATCAGTCAACTTATATTCATTCATTTCCGAAATAGTCCAAATGGTTTGACACATCGGGAAAAAAAATGTGCCCTTCTGTCGGTCCATCAATGTAGGTTCATATTTGACCATCAGGAGACCCAATTCTTCTTTATAAATCTAAACTACTGAACTTTTTTATGTTACTTTTTATTAAGTTAAATTAAATATATTTTATTTATGTTTTTCTTCAAGGGAAGTGCAAAGTACAGGATATCTTTTTATATGATATTTTATAATATTTTTAGTCCAAGCAATCAATCAGTTGACAATACTTGGTACAAAGCGGCTTAGTAATACCACTTTACAGCACGTAACCTTAAAGAAAGAATTATATTACAATACATTACATTTGAATTCTCTCCATCTCGTATAATTCAATTTGAGTTGGTGTTAATATAGATACAATCAATTAATCTAATATCAATATTGCAACTGCACAGAAATATTGGAACGCAAACCTGGGGACATATTAACTATTGTACCATTTGTGATATGTTCCATTTGTGAAATATAAGTTTCATTTC
>NC_090736.1:126152554-126155054 GCF_036898095.1 Palaemon carinicauda
CAAAAGAAAAAGTTATATCATGAAAAGTCGTTTACTTTTTTTATGAAAGCATTTTAAGAGTCGCAAAAAAAGTCAAAGTTCTGGAGTGGGGAAATGTTGAAATACCAACAGCGGTATGGAAGAGTACGAATTCAAAAATAGTCATAAAATTTTATATTCCTATAAAATATAAATTTCTAAAATAAAACCAATGCTTCGGTCCGTAATTTACATCCCTTGCATATAAACAAGAAGATATTTATTTGAATTAATCCAAAAGATTAATATATTTATTGTTCTCAATTCGAGATACTGACAGCAATAATAAACACATCAGTCAATATTTAAAAATGTTTATTCGTCGTTTGTCTAAATATACATGAATGTATTTGCCATGGACGTATATTTTCTTAGGAATTTAACATTAATCAATTATACGTATGGCATATTAGATATGCAATACTGATTTACAACACATTTATATATGCAACACGTTAATGGATGAGCATATTTTGCAAAATACATAACACGGACTACGATGCTATAAAGATGAAGTTTCCTAGCTTTTGGGGAGGTAAACTTAAGTATTTTATCTGGCTCTAAACATAAGTTTGAAAAGTAGGACGATATAAGCCCAAGGGCTCCAACAGGGAAAATAGTCAAATGGCGAACGGAAATAGGAGAAAAAGAAAAGAAAGAAAAAATTCTAGAGAAGAAATGAAAAATTGAAACAAACTATTCTAAGAACAGCAACAATTTTAAAACAGATATTTCATTATAAAAAAAGAAAACTTAAAAAAAAAAACATTAGGAACGGAAATAAGAGAGAATAGTATACCGGAGTTTATCCTCAAGCAAGGGAACTCTACTCAAAGATAGTTGAAGAACATGGCATAGAAGCTATGGCACTACATAAGACTAAAGAACAATGCTTTAATTTTTGAGTGTCCTTCTCACAGAAGAGCTTATTACCATAGCTATCGAGTTTATTTTACTCTAATATTGATTTCACAATGGATTTCGTACAACCTTGTACAGTCTCGGTCGGATAATTTGTCTGTCCGTGGCCCACCGAACTGGAGTCCGATATGCTACGTATTCACTCTGATGTAGTACGGGGTCTTTACGTGGTATTAAATGCCTTTCCAACGCTGTCCGAGGTAGATTTCCTAAAAGTTAAACATGGTTAATAATTTTCTGCGTACTAGCTCGCACAATCTGTTACATAATCCAATATCATGCGTAATCAGTCCAAAATTGTAATCACTCTGAACTTTTCCGATGTTCTATGCAGCTATGTTTGTACATGGTTCTCATCTGCAGCCACGTTTTCTCCTAGAAAGAGAGATATAAGTAAAAATCATAAGAATATATATTTGAAGGTACATATAAGGAAAGTCATGAGTA
This sequence comes from Palaemon carinicauda, assembly GCF_036898095.1. Taxonomy (NCBI): domain Eukaryota; kingdom Metazoa; phylum Arthropoda; class Malacostraca; order Decapoda; family Palaemonidae; genus Palaemon; species Palaemon carinicauda. The sequence goes on from NC_090736.1 coordinate 126,153,941, forward strand.
GTAATTGCTATTAGCCAGCATATTCTGTTTTATATTTATTTTTTTTTATTTTTTATTTTTCAATTTGTAGAGACTCCTATCTTTCTCCTTCATCTGCATCAGAGTATAGGAGACAAAACTTGCAATAAAAACATAGGATCGCTGCACATGTAGCAGAATCCGTATCCGGAGATCTCTGTCCATTCTACACTGGCTCAATCTTAATGTGTAGAGTGTAAAGACAAAATTCCAAATGATGAGTTGTTATAATCAGCAAGATTTTTTATACCATTTTGAGACAATACAAAGCGCTACGCAGCAGTCAGGTGTTATCCGCAGTTAAATTTTTCAATTCATCCGCCAACAGTCCGTGTCTATCCGCAGGTGTCCGCCGTCAAACATAACATGGGAGAACTTCAAGCTGATCACACGTAGTGTCCGACCTCCCTCAGCGGTGCCTTCACAGCCGTATGGCATCAGCTTGCAGCTGTACACGGCCAAACAAGCCCTTATGTAGGCCCAATACGTAATTAGTCCGTCACCGGTATGCCTACTGTCCATCACCACCCTACATACTGTTCTGCGTTGAAATTGCCATGACTCTGCTTCAATTTTTTTTTTTTTTTTTTTTTTTTTAAGAACTCTGGCCACATACAATAAAGTACTGGCGTCTGTAGTGAAACTCCAATTTTTGCTCTTTCTGGTATCCATATAGCAAACGTAAACAACAGTTTTAATGAAAAAAAAGAAAGATAATGACTGCAATAGGCAAAAACAAACTTCTTCAATGGCGTCATCATTCACTATTTTTTTTTCTTTTCCTAAAGAACGAGGAATGACACTTTGAAACCTTGAAGGACTTTGCCAAAAACCTGGGCAAACGAGAGCTTCTTATAAAGCAAAAATTTATATATGATAGGATCCCTCGTTTTTGTTATCAGTTTTCTGTATAAAAAAAAAAAATAAAAGATTCTATAAAGATGCCTTTCTTATACATACCATTTTGTTGTATACTCTGTCTGAATCATGGCTAATCTTATAAGAGTCCTTAATAAGAATTCTAGTCAAGAAGAATATTCAGTCTGAGGAGAGTATGAGGGTGACGGAAGAAAGTTTGTTCGGTTGAATTTACATG
>NC_090736.1:126160054-126167554 GCF_036898095.1 Palaemon carinicauda
CTACCACACGACGAGCAAGGGACCACCTGTAGCTATAGATCTTTTCATGGTGAGCCTATGGTGTGTGGGAGTATTGTTTCATCAACCGTGTCTTGAGGGCAAAGGTATAATCTGATATTTTGTGGAAGGGGATTGGGATGTCATAATTTGGTAGAGTGCTGTCCTCAGGAAATCCCACTCGGTTTTGCTCGATGGCATGATAAAGCTTACACTTGCTCCAGGTTCCTCTATCAACAACCCCCTTGAGCACCTATGTCGACGTACATGAACTTGTACTTTGCATCTTCTACGGCCTGAGATTATTATGTTGCGCAATTTCTTGTAGTTATAGTATAGTGATCCTCCTTTCCTGGTCTTCTTTATGGGTACATGCTTTCCATCAAGGGCCCCAATAAAATTATGGTAGTTCCAATTATTTGCGAATACTTCGGCGACTGTCTTCCACCCCTCAGGAGTTTTGGGGCACTTCCGGCAATCGTGTTTGTTGGTGTCAATGATCGCTTAGCACACTTCAGGCCCTAATCTGCAAATAGCTCTCTTGGAGATTGAAACTATATTACACACTTTATTGGAATCCCCACTTGACAGGAAGCCGAGGGTGACAGCATATTTCCCTCCCACTGATAGAGGATCTCTCATTCTCGTCTGTTTTTTGGTGAGCATTGATGAAATGCTGTCAACCATATCCGCAAACAATCCACGTTCAATCCGGACAATGTTCTTGTACCCCCTAGGGTCTTCTCGGTGTAGTTCTTGCAGCAGCTGGGCAAAATTTTCATGTATGGATCTCCTCGTCCGCCATTCCCGGTGCCACGTCGTTCTTCTTGCTCTTCTTTTTCTATCTTGTTTAAGTGTTTCCTCTGGCCATTCTTCTGGATAGTTCTCGAGGATATAGGCAGCAGTTACAATAAAAATACTGGCAATCATGCTGTCTGCCTACCGTCTTGTGTAGTGCTCTTGATCCACTCTCTATGGTGGTCAGTAAAGTAGTGACATCCAAAGGCATTGATCACTATATATATGCCCCTGGTAGCTTGGGTGCTTTTTATGAGACACTTCGTGACACTTGAAGGTACCTAGCAAACCTCGTGGAATCTTGCAGGTTCATCACGACACTGCCAAAGGTACCTCGGAACACTTTGTCATTACGTCGCAAAAGCTCGTAAACAGTTCGCCTCACCTTATGACACCTCGTAAACAAACACCGCGTCCACCTCTTGGCACTGTGCAAGACATCGTAAAACAACCTCCTAACATGCTGCAAGACCTTCCATACTTATGTCAGCACATTGACCAAAAGATTGGAGTTTTCACCTATGAGGTGGCACGACCCCACGTCAAAATACGTCGCAAGAAAAAAGTGAGTAGGTGTCAACCTGGCTCAACCTACTACGTACAATATATGATAATCTACTGCAAAACAAAGGCCTCAGACATGCCCCTACACTTGTGTTTGTTTATGGTATTTCTATAATAGTCCACAAGTACAAAGTTTCTTAGTCCGTCATCCAACGTGATATCTTCCTTCCCAATGCTCTTTACATTTTATTTTTCATAGTCTCATCTTGTTTACGAGAATCTCTCCATCCCATGTTTATCCTTCTTTTAATTTCAATCTCGTGTCATGGTGTAACACTTACAGTCTTTCCTCAGTAGATATATAACTTAACAATTTATAGAGGTTCATCCATAGCCCTTATTTGTTGTCTTTCTTAATTCTTACTTTCCCAGTTTTACTCATACTCATGTTCAATCATATATTTCTGCTTTCTCTATTCAAATCCTATGTCATATATCTAAATTCAAGACTCGAATTACTAAACAGAAATTATATCATATGGAAATTCTATATTTTCAGGGTCTTCTCTATCAATATCAATTCCTTCATTTTCCAAATCTGAATTTTTTAAAACTTCTTGATATGGTGACAATAGTTTAGGGACGATGGAACCCCCCTGTCTAATTCATCTTTCAATGAGAATTTACTCACTATCTTTATGTATATTTAGAATTGCTGTAATTCCTGTATGGGTATCTTCTAACATGAAATTCGTCTATTCTTAGTTTTTGGATAGTTTTCATTACTGCTGATATTTTCACAGAGTCAAAAACATTCTAATTGTCAACAAATACCATACATTGTCATTTGTCATAATGGTTTGATTTTTCTACTAGTTGGTTATTTTTATGAATATTGTCAGTATATATATACCAATTCTTAAAGCCTTCATGCTCTCTTGGTTGATTAAAGCCTAGGTGACTGTCTATTCGCCTAATATAGCCAATATGAGACATAACTGAAGTTGTTTAAAATTTTGCTGATAATAGGGTTGTGATGGCGTACATTGTAACTTCCCTGACTGGTGGACGCCAAACTGGGGTTCGCATCACGCTCAATCTCGTTAGTTTCTTTGGTCACCGCAACCTCACCTTCCTTGTGAGCTAAGGATGCTGGGTTTGGGGGAGCCAATAGATCTATCTGCTAAATCATCAGCAGCCATTGCCTGGCCCTCCTTGGTCCTAGCTTGGGTGGAGAGGGGGCTTAGATACTAATCATGTGTATATATGATTAGTCTCTAGGGTATTGTCATACTTGATAGGGCAATGTTTCTTTCCCTACCCCCTGCCATTCATGAGCGGCCTTTATACCGTTTAAACTTTTAATGATGACTCTCTCTCTCTCTCTCTCTCTCTCTCTCTCTCTCTCTCTCTCTCTCTCTCTCTCTCTCTCTCTCTCTCTCATGTAGTAACTTGTGGAAATAACAAACGAATTTCAGAGCTGATGACGTCTTTGAATCCGCTCACTTAATGATCTACTACCCCTTTAACACTTCTACTTCTTGAGTTTATCGTCTCATCTTGCTTTCGTACCGTATTTTCCTATTCTTACCCTTCTTTGTTATCACTTCTTTAAATATACTCATATTACCATATTATGGTTGTACATTTATTTTATTACCTTTATCTGAATTGTTATTATCTCCTGTTTTTTTTTTTTTTTTTTTTTTTATTATGATATGCTACCGCTAGATTTATTTTGTCCTTTGATTGGCTATATTATATTGGTTACTGCTAAAGTTTCTTCCGAACGCATACTATGAGTAGTCCTGTCTATATTTCATACACTCCTCTTCACTCTTATACTTGATAACATTAAGATAATAGAAAAATTCTTCTTCACTTTAGGGGATAACTACTACACTGTAATATTTCGGTAGCCCATCTCCACTTGGTAAGGGTAGGAGGAACTCTAGCTATGGTAAGCAGCTTCTCTAGAAGGGCACTCAAAAAATCAAACCATTGTTCTCTCGTCTTAGGTAGTGCCATAGCCTTTGTACCATGGTCTTTCACTGTCTTGGGTTAGAGTAGTGTTGTTTAAGGGTACAATCTGGCACGCCAGTCTATAATAATAATAAAAATTGATTTTTCTTTTCAAAATATATATTCTTAATTGCTTTCTTATATGTGTTTCTCCTCTCTTTAAACAACTCAATATCCACTCCTTTCTTTTTCCTATATTCCTCTCTTTGCATTCACTTATTCTACTTTCTATTTCCGCAAGAAACTTTGATGGTCCCATAAGCTCCATACTCTATATTATTACAATTATTTCCCTCTCTGTAAGAAATAATTTCTCAAGGAGAGTATTATTAATTATGTCTTACGAGCCTAAAATCATTGCGGCGATATGAGTAGTAACAGTAGTATCTATATTTGTTATTATTAATATTAGGTTGTTAGGTAATTGCTCAGTCATACCTATATCAATAACATGAATAGGTTTTGATTTTTAACCCATTACCTACCAGTGATCTCATATGAGATCACTTAGAAATGAGAAATATCCTAATTATCTGTCAATATTTACACATATCTAACCTTTTTGCTATATCTACTAGGTATATTTCTCTGATATTCTAATAAGGTTTTCTAATTTTTCACAGAAAATTTAACGAAACATAAGTTGAAAATTATCAGAATTTCACTCGGGAGATGTGTCAATATAAAATTATTAAAAAAAAGTCATACTAAACTACAGTTAGAAGATAATAGCGGATGGTATATGTTGAAGTAACATACATTAAACATTTGAATGCTTAAAAAACATAATAAATTAAGTATAAAGAGAATTTAAGACTATAAAAGTTGCCGATCTCATATGAGATCATTAGGAGGAAGTGATTACAAATTAGACGGGTCCCAACGTGAATTACATGTTGCTGCACAAATTATCAGTGAAGGAGTAATTGATGATACAACAGGAGAAAATGTTGCTAATCATTCGAAAATTAGCGTTAAAACAAAACAAGCACTAAATAAAAAAAGAAAACTATGCAATTCAGTACCAACATGGCGTTGCAAGACACCGGAATGCACAAAAGTTCATGATCGCAGTAAGGCCTATGAAAATAACTTGATGAACATGAAAGAATAATTGAAGGGCTCAATTCCTGTTGAAATATTTGACAAAAAATTTTCAAAGAAAGTTTTAGATATGCTACAGAATGTAAGAACAGGCCTACAACTACAATTAGCTCAGATGACATCAAATTATTATTCATCGGAGTGTTACTTATATCCAGTTAACATAAGCTTCCTGCAGAAACACAATACTGGTCAAACGATGAAGACTTGGGCCTCAAAATCGTGAAAAATGCAATGTCTATGTCAAGATTCCAAGAAATAAGAGCATTCCAAATTTTTTGGACAATAATGAAGCCGAAAATCATAAAAATGTTAGAGGATTCAAAGTAAGAAAACTGATTGCTGCTGCGCAAGAATCATTTGTGAAGTTGGATATATTTGAAGAACACCTTGCTGCTTATGAAATGATAGTCAACTATTATGGTCATAACGCTCTGAAACACTTCATTAGGGGTAAGCCAATTGGGGTTGGCTACAAGTTTTGGGCATTATGCGTTGTCTCTGGTTATTGCTACAATTTTGATCTATATTGTGGCAAGAGCTCACCTGAAGACACACGCGCAGACTTACTGTTTGGATGAAAAGTTGTATTGAACATGCTAAATATCATAGAGGAACCACAATCATATAGTGTCTTCTTTGATAACTTATTTACTGGATATGAGTTACTGGTTCATCTTCGCGATCTCGGCTATCAAACAACTGGAACTGTGCGTGAGAACAGGCTAAAGAAATGCCCTTTGATGGAAGCAAAATAATTAAAAAAGCAAAAAAGGGGAACATACAGCTTTAGCTTTGACACCAATGAAGAAATTATTCTCCTAAAATGGCTTGATAATACATGCGTCACTATTGGAACTAATATGATACAGTGGAACCTCTTCAACAAGTGCAACGTTGGCTGAAGGAAGGCAAATTCAAAGGATTTAGTTCCTCAACCTCATGTGTTAAAAAATTATAGTTCATATATGGGAGGTGGCGAATTGCATGATTGGTAGATCAGTAAATATGCAACAACAATCAGAGCTAGAAAGTGGTATTGGCCTATTTTCATTCGAATTGTGGATATGGCAGTTGAGAATGTCCATGTCATGTATAACTTGATAGATAGCGACGATGAAAAAACAGCATAGAAAATGAATTTTCTTAAATTTAGAAGCGTTATTTGCCGATCCTATTTGAAAATTCCTGCAAACAGGAAACAACTAGGTAAAAAGTGAAGCTGTTCAGCGCCTTCACAAATCCCTCACGATGTTTGCTTTGATTGCAAATGACACATTACAATGAAACGAAGTGAACAAAGGCAATGCCAGAATAGGCCATGCATTGCTAGGCCAGGACATATTGTTTGAAATGCAGTCACTCTATGCGTAACCTGTTTCTCTCATCATAAGTACAATGGCTGAAGATAAAAGTAGCTAAAAACATTGATCAAGTATGCAGTCATTATAAGTGTAAACTGTTTCTCCTCATAATATTACAAAGGACAAACATTTACAGCATTAGCTCATATTACTTATTTTTATAGCTAACTTTTTCCTTTGAAAATAAAAATATATTCTTTGATATATGTATATTATTTTTGGTATTGTATGTTTTTTTTTTTTTTTTTGCTTTGAAAAATAAAGTGCCTATGGTTATACATAATTCTGCATTTATCCAAATATAAATAGTCTTAAATCCTATAATCAAATATCGAATTTTGAGATACAATGAGGTTATTGCAACTGTATCCTCCCAGTGATCTCAAATGAGATCACCCAATATCTCGCTTATTTCTATCTAACTCGTTATTTTAACTATTCCAGCGTGTTGCTAACGCAGCTTTATGCTAAAAATCTAAGTTTCACGAAAAAAATTCTAGTTAATAGAATTTTGGGAGGTAATGGGTTGATGAATGTAGACCTTGACATACAGTTTTAATTCGGTGTATAGCATGGGGAAAGTCAATTTCTATGTAGAAGATCTAAAAGGTCGTACAGTGGTTGAAGTAATTCATATGGGGAAGTTAGATAGGAAGGGAAGTAATTTGAGATAAGTCTCGATTCCGAGATTATATCTTAGTAAAAGGGTTTCTATGCAAAGAAGAATGATAATTTTAGTTACATCCTATGAAAATATGGAAAGGTAAAGTCTTTTTATTACAAAGATCGTTGTAGGAGCATTTTGGGGAGGACCCTCCAAAAACAAACGCTTGTTCTCTAGTCTCTAGTAGAGTTATAGCCTCTGTATCATGGTTTTTAACTGTCCTGGGTTAGAGTTCTCTTGCTTGAGGGTACACTTGGGCTAACTATTCTATTTTTTTTTGTCTGGCTTTCGTTTTAAATGTTGTCTTAGGCAAGCTGCATAGATGGGTTAGGGATCTCAGGTTGTTTATCAAGACGTTATCCTCTCCTTGCCTGTGAGTCTTCCTTTTAAAAACAATCCTTACTCTCCTCCAATTAGTTGAGGTGGCTATGCTAGGATGTATTTGGCCTTGCATGATGTACCACCTGCGTCATGTTGACCAGTTTTCCCGGCTTCTTATCTATAGTTAATGGGTTTTATCATTCACACAATTTGTATGTCTGTATATATTCTTTTTGTTAAAGGTATTGTTATTTTACATTTTGAGTAAGATGCACCCTTTTATTGCCATTAATTCTTATTCTGTGTGGAGACTTAAGCGAAATCCTGAACCAGTATGTCCTAGACTTCATCATTGTCTCATACAGTATTGAAATATTCCTGGTCTGCATGCAATCATTCAAGATCTTACAGTTGCGTATATAGAGTATAATATTCTTTAATGCTGAAAACTTTGGTTTCTAATATAAGGCACTCATCTGAGCTACTTATAACTGGTTTTAAGAAGCCAATATTTTGAAACGGGAGGATATCCTAGGACTGTGTATATTACGACTGAGTACCCTGCTTCTCATAAATCTTGCTATTAAATTGGATGTTATGAGAGTTGTGTAATCAAAGTCTGTGGCAGGCATAACAAATTCTAATAGAGACCGATCGACCGAAATTCATACACGGATGATTCTATCTTCCAAAGTCTTCTCACCATTATGGCTAAATACAAGATCA
>NC_090736.1:126175054-126207554 GCF_036898095.1 Palaemon carinicauda
CTCACAAGAGTGTCTAATTCCGGTACTATTTCCTATGGATCGTAATCCATATAAAAACTTTTATCATGACGGTCATCATCATCATCTCCTCCTACGCCCATTGACGCAAAGGACCTCGGTTAGATTGCGCCAGTCGTTTCTATATGGAGCTTATAATTCAATACTTCTCCATTCATTATCTACTTCACGCGTCATAAAACTCAGCCATGTAGGCCAGCGTCTTCAGACTCTTCTAGTGCCTTGTGAAGCCCAGTTAAACGTTTGGTAAACCAATCTCTTTCTGGGAGTGGGAACAGAATGCCCAAACCATGCCCATCTACCCCTCAACTTGATCTCATCCACATAATATCGTATAGTTTCATTTCTAGTCCTGCCATTTTACTCCCAATATTCTTCTGGGAGCTTTCTCCTCAAATCAATTAGTTCTTTATGCATGTTGCATAAGATTTTTCATAACTCTGACCATCCTTTACATTCAGATCTCCATGGACAATTCTATCCTGTTCGTAATACTAGGAAGCAGTTAATTCTAATAGCCAGGCCTTCTCCATCATGAGGCTCAATACTACACAGTACTCTAGAAGTTTTATTCAAGCTGTTACCAAGTTGTGGAATGATCATCCTAATTGGGTAGTTGAATCAGTAGAACTTCAAAAGTTCAAAGTTGGAGCAAATGTTTTTAGGTTGACCAGGGGGACATGAGTCTTTTTATAGTTTATATATGACATATTTGTTTTTGACGTCGTTAATAGTTTAATTGACATATCTGTTTTAAAGTGGTTACTTTTTTTTAGAATGATTTATTGTTAATTTGTTCTCATCATTTATTTATTTCCTTATTTCCTTTCCGCACTGGGCTATTTTTCCCTATTGGAGCCCCTGGGCTTATAGCATCTTGCATTTCCAACTAGGGTTGTAGCTTGGCTAGTAATAATAATAATGATAATAATACTGAATCTATTGGAGATTCTTTCCTTGTTATACCACGACTTGTGTCCATACAGTAATACATATCTCACTAAACTTATATATAATTTGACTCATATATGTAATTTCAGGCAATTCAAATTCATAATTTTACTCAACCTAGCCATTGTGAGAATTGCTTTATTCAACCTTTCCCTAAAATCAATTTCCAATGGCCCTGTATTGGAGATCATAGTTACCGAATACTTGAATAATTGTACCTCATTAATCCTTCCTTCTGCCAATGATATTTCATTTTCCATTGTATATTCCGGTCTCATTATCTCTTTCTTCCCTCTATATAACTTTGACCTTGACCTCCTGTGATATTTCCTGCATTCTGGGAAGAGATAATTGAAAATCTTATAGTGTTCTGCTAATAAGGACAGTATCATCATCATACTCTGGGTCTTTTTTCCATTATGCGAACAACAAATAAGAAGAAATAAATACACACCTATCAACAAATAACCTTTTGGCGAAGGTAATGAATACTGAATGAACACCAAAATTTTACAAAAAAAATTATGGAAGTGAAAAAATTGTGATGGACTGTGGTGATGTTGTTTCCGTAAACCAAACAATTCATAACTTTAATGATAACAACAACAAAAAATGTCTCTAGATTACGAATGTAACACTCACCTACAGTAGGAGATTGTGCAACAGCTGTCCACGTCGATCATTATCTCGGTAAGTAGGTGTGCACTTCAAGGACATTTCATTCCACTTTATTTGCCCTTGTATTGTGTTACTTACATGAAGAAAACTACTATTTTGGGGGTATTGCGGGTTTTCTACGCATATATCATCTATTGCATTAATAATTAAATTCATCATTCATTAAATACTTTATTTATATTTTTATACGTGGAGAAATTGCATGTGAAAGCGTAGAATGTAATATAAAATTTATTCCATGAGTTAAAATAATAATAATAATAATAATAATAATAATAATAATAATAATAATAATAATAATAATAATAATAATGATGATGATGATACAGAAGCACATTCATTAAGAAGGTGAACAAATGATAATAAAGGATAACCGACTGCTTATACTCAAAGGAAATCAAATCCTACACCATACTACTCCTTCCCAGGCCCACGTCCTCGGAGCAACACTGTCTAATGTTCCCAAAAAATCTTTACCGGTTTCATACCTGACCCTACTTCTGAGAGCATATATGTATACAACATAATCAAGTTACACGTGAATAGGTTAATAAGAAATAGACCATAGTCATCGCGTACTAATTATAATGCATTAGGACTACTCTTTTTTTTTTTATTTATTTATTTATTTATTTTTTTGTGTGGAATTTTATCGATTCTGTAGTAATTTTGACCGTGAAGTATCACGTAGCTGAGGAATCTGTCTAAAACTCTCACCAATAACTTGCATCTCAAGAAACTCAACGAACCTAACTCATACCGAAATATCCAGCGCTTCGGAATGATGAATTCATGTTATAATAATTACGTTTAAACCTTCAACACCCAGGTTATTTACTAAAAAAAAAATTACGCGAAAGAGCTATTTTTGTTTTAAATTACGTAATTACTCTCCTCATCAGTAACCTTGCAAACTCGTTATAACCTTCACGCGGAGCACATGGACGATACCTGTCATGATGAGGGATGTGAAATAACTGATCGAGACTGAATGGTGTAAAACCATCGAGTGTACTAATCTACTGTCTTCTCCAAGTTAACTACAATGTTGTAGTTTCGCTAAAAATAACGGGTAGTTCAGTTGTTCTGAAACCATCGCTGATAAGCAGTCACTAACTGTTGTTTAATTTCAAGATCGCTTGTTTATTTCAGTTGTGTGATTACTTTTTTTCCCTGGCTATAGTTTATAAAGATTAGACTAGCTAGTGCTGAGTGCTCACGAAGACACTAAGTTTTTATATGAAAAAAAATCCCTCTCCACCAAATTATTTCTCCTCTCACTGGATAACCAAGAATGAGCTTAAACAAAATCTTCAAGTCTTAAGCCAGCCTGACACTTGCACGAATTTCTGGCACACATAGGCACGCATTTGTCGTGACAATGCGTACCACTTTTGTGGCACGCACTGGGAGGTTCCCGCACTGTTCACGACAAGTTCCTGCATAGTTCACGACAAGTTCACGACAAGTTCACGACACGTTCACGACATGGCACGAATTGGCACGACGAGTTCACGACAAGTTCACGACATGTTCACGCATAGTTTTCGCACTTCCCGCATTGGCACGCATCGTTCACGCCAGTTCAGGACTTGGCCACGCCATATAAAAACGGGGCTTCTCCAACCCGAGGACATTGTTGGATTGGCTTTGGAAGAGGCAACAATGCTTACTGTCAGAGACACCATTGCAAAGAGGAGAAGATACCTATACCTGGCAGCTGCTTTAGCCTTTGTTGGAAAGCAGCAGAAAAGGATGCCTTACCTTACCTTACCTTATTGCCTTATTTTTTGTTTGGGTTCTCCCAGGTCCCTCAGTGTGAGGCACCTCGTATATCCACCAGAGAGTTACTAATGCACCTTCCGGTGTATTTTGCATCTTCCAGTCTTGGATGGTCTGGGATGCATCTTAGGTATTTATCGAGCTTATTCTTAAACACATCTACGCTCACTCCTGATATGTTTCTTAGATGAGCTGGCAGCACATTAAATAGTCGCTGCATTATCGATGCTGGTGAGTAGTGGATTAATGTCCTGTGTGCCTTCCTTAGTTTACCTGGTATATTTTTTGGCATTATTAATCCATGGCGACCCCCTCGTTCAGTGCCCAGCACAAGATTGTGCACGATTTTGCGTGCCTGATGGAAGGCTACATGCGTGCCATCCTAGAAGACCACTGGCACGAGTTCCAGATTGAGTGCCTCAACCTTGTACACCGCTACAGGCAGCGGCGTCAGGTCTTCCAACAGCCACAGCAACAACCAGTTGTGACCTGGCAAGGCCCAGAGCAACAACAACCTTGGCAGCCCCCACAGCAGCAGCAACCTTGGCAGCCCCCTCAGCAGCAGCAACTCTGGCATCCACCTCAACCAGCACCCTCGCAGGCACAGCCAGAGCAGCAGCAGCAGCATCGTCCAGCCAGTCATAACTGGATGCCGCCCCAGTCACCACAGTATTCAGGCCAGTCTTCCTGGCCCCGTACCACGGAGTGGCAACCAGGGATGCCAACTCCACTGTCAGCCACCCCTATCCAGGTGCCTTCACCATCAACCTCATTATCCTCGCCCACCATGATCCAGGCTCCTTCACCAACACCTTCATTGTCGTCGCTGTCATCGACATTCAAAACACCTCTGACACCACTCAGCTTCCCTGTCCTGACCCCAGGGACCCTCGAGAGCAACCTAGAAGAGGCCATGTCACCCTCACCCCTCTACACGTCCAAGGAACTCAACACCCCACCAGTCCACGAGTCATCCCCACGCAGCGGTACCACAACCACCAAGGACAAGTACATTAACCGATGAGACACACTTGTAAATATTTGTAAATAAATGGTCTGTGATACTTGTACATATATGTTGTTTTAATGTAAATAAAATATTTATTTATTTCAAAACACTTATTCTTGTCTATTACCTTAAAATATAAAGAAAGAAAATGAAAACTAAAAAATAATAAAAAGGAAAGAAAAATAAACCAAAAACTTTTTGATGTTAGCTTTTTTAATGTAAATAAAATGATTTCTTATTTCAAAATATTTCTATAACTTTAAAATGAAGAGAAAAAAAGGGAAACGAAAAAATAAATAAAAAGGAAAGAAAAATAGACCCAAAAAATTTTTATGTTTGCTGTTTTAATGTAAATAAAATGATTTCTTATTTCAAAATATTTCTATAACTTTAAAATAGAGAAGAAAAAGGAAACGAAAAAATAAATAAAAAGGAAAGAAAAATAAACCCAAGAAATTTTTATGTTTGCTGTTTTCATGTAAATAAAATGATTTTTATTTCAAAATATTTCTATAACTATAAAATAGAGAAAAAAAGGGAAACGAAAAAATAAATAAAAAGGAAAGAAAAATAAACCCAAGAAATTTTTATGTTTGCTGTTTTAATGTAAAAAAATAAAATGATTTCTTATTTCATCAACACATTTATTTTTTCTCTATTACCTTAAAATCAAGAGCCAATTTTTTTTTTTATCATTGCTGTTTGAATGTAAAAATAAAATGATTTCTTATTTCAACACACTTATTTTTCTCTATTACCTTAAAATCTAGAGCCAAATTTTTTTTTTTATGTTTGCTGTTTTAATGTAAAAATAAAATGATTTCTTATTTCAACACACTTATTTTTCTCTATTACCTTAATATCAAGAGCCCCAAAACGTTTTATGTTTGCTGTTTTAATGTAAATAAAAATGCTTTCTTATTTCAAAACTAAGAAAATAAAAAAAACACAAAATAAAAAGGAAAGAAAAATAAACCAAAAAAATAAAGGGACAAAAAAATACCAGCAGACACTGACTGAGATGAGATTAGACACTTGTAAATAATTGGAATGTAATACTTGTACATATTTGATGTCTACTGTTTATATGTAAATAAAATGCTTTCTTATTGAAAACAAATAAAGGGCAACAAAAAATACAAACGAAAAAGATACGTTTCTTTTATTAACAAAATGGAACAACTATGCAGCTCATGGAGGTACTACCATTTTTTCTTGCCAAGGGACAGCACCAGCAGGGGACATGTAGTAATGTGAAAGGTAGTCTCACTGATCCTTTGCATCCTTCTGGGTATGATGGCTGGGTAGAGGCACCAGCCCCTGCCGGTGTTGCTCATTCCTCCATCCACCGGGGATCAGACCATGTGTGTCCGGATCTTCGTAGTCCACTTCTGTCAAAGCACCTGGGTAGTTGATGAGGACGAGGTTGTGCAGGACACAGGCACACATGGTGATCAGGTTGATGGTGTCGGGGTTCTGCTGCATCGTTGTCAAGAAGCAACGGAACCTTTGACATAAAATTCCAAAGGCATTCTCCACGACACGTCGGGCACGAGACAACCTGTAGCTATATATGCGTTCTCGTAGGACTTGTAACCGATGGGAGAATGGATTCATCATCATGGTTCGACGAGCAAAGGCGTCATCCCCTACGAAGTGATAGGGCACTGGGTGGCCATCATCAGGGAGTGGTTCTAGTTGAGGCACTCCAGCTCTGTTGTTTTCTACAGCATCATGCAGAGAACAGTTGCTCCATGTTCCTCCATCCGACGCACCACCCTCTGCCCTAACATCCACATAGAGGAACTTGTAGGAAGCATCTGCCACTGCCATCAGTACAATGCTGTGGAAGCCCTTGTAATTATAGTGGTAAGAGCCAGCATTGCGTGGCTTCTTTATGGCGATGTGCTTTCCGTCCACAGCCCCCAGACAGTTGTGGTAATTCCATCTGGAGCTGAACTTGGCAGCAACTTCCTTCCAGGCCTCTTCAGTTTTGGGGCAGCGCAGCACTTCGTCCTTGTAGACCGCGATGACGGCTTTACACACCTCGGGTATGAACTTGGAGATGGTACTTGCATCAACCCTGAAGCTGTACTGCAGACTTTGATAGGAATTTCCAGTGGCTAAAAAGCGGAGGGTGACAGCAAGCTTGAGTCCAACTTGAAGCGGTTCCCTCATGAAGGTGGACTGCTTCTGGAGGTGTGGGGTTAACTTGTCAACCATCTCTTGAAACAGGTCAGGTGTGATTCTGAGGTAATTTTTGTAGCCCCTTGGATCTTCCTTGTGGAGTTCAGTCAATAGACTGTCATACTGTCCAAACTCGTGCCTTCTGGTTAACCATTCCCTGACCCACACTTTCCTTTGTATCTTTCTTCGAGGTGGGGTTGCCTTTTGTTTCTCTTTTTCCTCTGCCAGCCTTTTCTGCTGCTCTCCAACAAAGGCTAGAGCAGCTGCCAGGTATAGGTATCTTCTCCTCTTTGCAATGGTGTCTCTGACAGTAAGCATTGTTGTCTCTTCCGAAGCCAATCCAAGAATGTCCTCTGGTTGGAGAAGCCCCGTTTTTATATGGCGTGGCAAAGTCCTGAACTGGCGTGAACAATGCGTGCCAATGTGGGAAGTGCGAAAACTATGCGTGAACGTGTCGTGAACTTGTCGTGAACTCGTCGTGCCAATTCGTGCCATGTCGTGAACGTGTCGTGAACTTGTCGTGAACTTGTCGTGAACTATACGTGAACTTGTCGTGAACTATGCGTGAACTTGTCGTGAACAGTGCGGGAACCTCCCAGTGCGTGCCACAAAAGTGGCACGCATTGTCACGACAAATGCGTGCCAATGCGTGCCAGAAATTTGTGCAAGTATCAGGCTGGCTTAACCTTTCTCTGTAGGATAACATACAATAACAGGCAACACATTGCTCAAGGAGCAAGAATGAAGTTTTTGTATTGATCTGGAATAAAAATATTCTATTGACACTAGAATGGGTTAACAGAAATTTTGAATAATACTTGCATTTATATTATTCGAAAAAGAAAGAAAAAAAAAAACACGAAATTGATTGTATTGGAGGGATCTTTCAGTTAATAAAAATAAGGTGGATTTTTAACACTATAAAATAAATTATACTCGAAATAGAGTTAATCAATCGTAGAATTGCGGAATTTGAAAATGTTTAACCTAATACTCATATTTTCCAAATACAACATTTTTACGTTAAGAAGTAGAGAACACTGATACTTTTTAGTTATATTTTTTCTTATCTATATATTCAAATATAACACAAACATTTTGCCTGAAGATGTGTTATCAACCAACCGAGACAATAAAAAAAAGCTTACATCTTTATCTACGAATGTGAATCTTATCTCGATTCTGTACCGGCGTTTCTAAATATCTCAACCCAATGGAATAAGGCTATTTCGCTTTAGTGCTTTATTTTCTGTTATCAGAGAGTAAAACTAATTATTATGGACGTAGAAATGTCCAGAAGAATAATGGTTTAGAGATTAACCAGTGGCGTAAATTTCCTTGGAGATACTCTATCTAAAACAAGGAAAAGATTTTGGAATATCTTTCCGTTTCCTATAATTTGAATTATGTTTCTCTCCCTTTCTGTCTCTCCCTCAATTTATCATTTTTTTTCTCTCAATCTGACCACATAAATAAAAAACGCCAGCTTGTATAATTGAATTTTCTGAATTTCCCCTTAAAAAAAACTTTTGAAAGAAAATCGCTCTCTCATATAAAATAGTTCCTAATGAGTAAGACAGCTGTATTGATGAGGAAAAGGTTTTTTCTTTCTTTCTTTTTTTGTCTTGCATATAAATGCCGGATTCAAGTTAGATATTTACCAACACTCGTTTCCCACTTTTCGATTTTCTTTTCTGTCATTCCTTATAAGGGAGTCATTGCAAGGGAAAGTTTTCTTTAGTCAAAAAATTGGCTTTGAAATACGACTTTGCTTTCTTGTTGCCAAACTTCATTCCCGATGCTTTTCTCGCAAGAGAGGGAGAACCTTTTCTTCTAGATGTTCTCGTCGTCTCTTTTCCTGGTTATTTCATAATTAAAAAAAAAAAAAAAAAAACACTGAAATAGAACTAGCGAAGTTGAAATGGAGCTTGATTTAGTGAGGGAATAAATATGTATGGAAAAAGAATTTATGACACAAAAGAGGCTACCGTTTAAAAAATGCTCACGCGATGTTTATACTTATATGAATTAATTTGCACACCTACACATATATGAATAACATCATCCTCATCGTCATCATCATAAACTATTTTTAGTCCACTGCAGAACAAAGGCACCAGACATGTTACACTTGCCTCCGTTCATGGTCTTCTTATAACAGTGGACACGCAAAATTTCTTATCCCCAAGGACCTATTCTGTTATTCACTAATGTTCATCAATTAACTGCCATTCTCATTATGTCTTGCTCAAGTTAATTTCTTTTTTTTTTACATGTTAGAAAGTCCTCTACCTAAGTAAGCTCTCGTATCCAAGTTTTTTTTTTTTTTTTTTTTTTTTTTTTTTTTTTTTTTTTTAACTTTCTTACTCTTATTTCCACCATCATTCTTTGAATTGTTACTAGCTTATGTTCTAATGTTTTAGTAAGGTCCTAAGTTTCTAATGCATAAATTAATACTGGTATGACCATGTGATTAAATACTTTGGTTTTTTGAGAAAGTGGCATTTCACTCTTCATTATATATACAGTATATATATATATATATATATATATATATATATATATATATATATATATATATATATATATATATATATATATATATATATATATATATATATATATATATGTATGTATATATATATATATATATATATATATATATATATATATATATATATATATATATATATATATATATATATATATATATATATATACATGTGTGTGTGTGTTTGTGTGTGTGTAAAACTAACCCAAGATCGTGATTCATAGTAATATATTTTGGACCAGTTTGGTGCGTGTTTACTGGTCTCTCTTTTGAAGATTTCTGACTTCGGTAACAACGAAAGGCTATAAATTGTGTACCAGATCGGTTAGAAATTTCTTACTATTAAATATGATGTTATTTTTTTTTTTTTCAAAGTACTCCTATCGTATTACTTTTTCTGACCTACCGAAAGGATTTCTGGAAGATTAATTTTCTATCAATTAGGTATTTTAGAATGTGAAGCTAATAAATTCCATGGACTAAAGAAACTTTAAGAATCAATTGACAAAATATGTACATTTTAGGGGAGTTCTTGTCTGGATGGTTGTTAACCGGCTGGCAATGATATTTTGCTTTTTCAAGCAACTGTTGCAAAGTAGGAAACTGTTATTACGCGCGTTTTACGGCTCACGGATATTCGAATATGCGCTTACACTAGCAGTTTAATCTTATTCTGAACTTGAATATGAATATATTTATATCGCTAATTTAAAATGATATATGTAATTTCTTCATTTTTCATCAAAACCGTTTGTAGCAAAAGAACTTGAAAAAGAAAGTACAGCTGTCTACACTATTATCATTATCTTCGGAATCTTTTGTATAAGTAGCAGATTTAGTCATAGTAGTAATATAATTCAAAGCATAAGTGATAATTGAAAAAAAAAAGGGTTACCTTTCATTCACATCTCATTCCTTTATATAGTAGCTAAGAAAAGATTATCAAAACATGGAAAAACTTCAGGTTTTATCGAGGTTACTAAGAAAAATATCATATAAAGATAATATTATTCGAAATTCAGTGCAACAGGATTACCTTTAAAATCATGATAAGATCTCTCTCTCTCTCTCTCTCTCTCTCTCTCTCTCTCTCTCTCTCTCTCTCTCTCTCTCTCTCTCTCTTTAAGGGAACCTATAAATAAAATCAGAAGATTGAACTTACTGGATAAAAGTTGTGTAAATTCTAAGACAATATAATCTTGGAAATATTTAAAAGATATTTCTCCATCTTTAATAGATTAGATATTCACAACCATATTGCAATTTTAATATATTCTTATGTGAAATATAGCTTGAAAATATTTTACTCGTTTTGTACATTTGTTTTATCTCCTTCAACTTTAACCATTCACTTACTACGTGTTCTATGTTGAATCCTTTAATGAAAGTCCATGTCCAGAGCTTATGATATTTATATACAATGTAACACTAGATATTTTCTCATGACTATTCTTACTATATACAACATAGGTTAGATTTCAGTCATCCCTTGACATCTGTAAGTGATCAATGAAAAAAACAAAAATTTTGTTACATTCTAAATATATAGCAATATCAATTCAAGGTGCATGAAAGTAGTATGGACGTAATAAGAATTATATTTTATTCAAATATTTGATTATCATTCATCAGATGATCAAAAGTATCATGTAACATGATCTCCTATAAGCGAGTATATATATATATATATATACATATATATATATATATATATATATATATATATATATATATATATATATATATATATATATATATATACACACACACACACACACACACACACATATATATATATATATATATATATATATATATATATATATATATATATATATATATATATATATATATATACATATGTGTGTGTGTGTGTGTATATATATTTAGGATTTATTTGGTGAGACCATGAAATTACATATTTTTCAAGCCAATTATTTCCAACTTCCTAAATCACCAGGTGTTTAGTATGAAGCGTACTGTGAGAGAGGCCGACTCAGATCACTGTTAAATGGATTACCTCGGTGTAACTTTGATTGAAATCGAAACTCAGCTGTTACTATGCAGTGCTGACAACACATCGGTCTTTATATTTAAGACTTAACCTTCGTAACGGTATATGATATAATGTATTTTCCCTACTTCTTCGTCCTCGGAGATTTTTCTACCGTTCATAATAATTTAAAATTTTCGTATATAATTACCGGAAAAGCACCCACTTCTTGCAATATTAAGAACCGTATATTATGCTCATAAGTATCAAGTTTGAAATGAAAGTCGATTTCGACTAACTCTAATTTTCGTGACCATTTCAATTTCCTTTCCTATTTCCTTCACTCAGAGATGCATTTTTTTTCTTTTTTATAAAAGATTTGCTAATGACAGTCATTGCTTATACTCATTTTATGGTTAAGCTACATCATTTGTCAACTTTTCTAACAAAAAAAGGTGCACACGATGTGATAAAACAACGTGTCACATAAGCTCAATAGAACATGTTTAAGCTTTCCACATCATGATTTAGATTGTTTGAAGTTTTCTGACATTGTTCTTCTCAACTACTGGTATATAAACTCCTTATATGTTGAATAAACTTTATTATTATTATTATTATTATTATTATTATTATTATTATTATTATTATTATTACCTAAACTACATTCCTAGTTGAATAAGTAGGACGGACGTTGCCTAATATAACCAACAGGGAAAAATAGCCTAGTGAGGAAATGAAATAATGAAATAAATATTATTTTGTGCCTTAGTGTAAAAATAAAACAAGATGATTCTATCCTAATTTTTCGAAGACTATGGTACAAAGGCTATGGCTCTACCCAAGACTTGAGAACAATGGTTCAAGTTTGGAAAGCTGAAGGAAGAAGAAAGTATACTATATAAAAGGTTACTGGGTCTTATCGGGAGTTACTTGGTAAATTAATGGTTTTGAAGATATGGTTATATTAATCCTTTAAAACTTGCACTACTTAAAAGAGGTTGCTACTTCTAACAATACTATTAACGGTCCTTGTGTAACTCACTTTTTATTGTTTTTAAATTATACATCCGACCCTTAGGTATGATAATTAGTCATTCTGTTTTATCATTTTGATTTTACACCATTCGCATTAAAAAAGTTTTTTTTTCAGAGTCATTGTCATAATTATAGCATTTCATAATAATAATAATAATAATAATAATAATAATGATAATAATAATAATAATAATAATAATAATAATAATAATAATAATAATAATAATAATAATAATAATAAAGTACAAGAAAAAGAAGGAAAATAAGATCAAGCAAATCTGGATTTGTTGATTAATTCTTTGTCTTATGGAAAAAAAATCTGAAATATCGAACAATTTTGTTTAGGGTAGAATTCAACCTCAAAGTAAAATGAAAACATTTTAAGTGTCCAGTGTTTTGTGATTTCAACAAATGTGTTCCATATTGATACATTCCACTTCCCATGAATATATTTCATTTGGTTAAGAAAACATAAAAAGACTTTGACGATTCCTGTTTCGACACCACATCGGAAATATAGCAAAGCTTCTCAGAACAGGTTTTCCGGTTCTTAATAAATGGAGTCAGGGTAAAAATTTTAATCAAATGATGGATTCATGTGTCACATAATCTTAAATATATATTTTATTTTTTGGGAATACACATCAACATTCTTGCTTTTATTTGCGACTTATTTTATTTTGATAAATGAATGACAGAAAATCAAAATATACGAAAAGATAAACTTGTGTAAAACCATACAACTTTGTTGAAATCATATGAAAAACCCAAGAAAAATAACTTTATAATTATTCAAGACTGAATATTTTAATTTCTTTATTTCCTTATAATGTCTTTTTCTTTTTAAACTAATGATATAGACGAACCTCATTTCCGTCTTACTAATATCTGAACTTTGAATGAAGCAGCGTTGCGAAGGGAAATGGGGTTTCACCCTGATTGACCTAAACGCCGAGGGAAAAAAAAAAAGTGTGATAAAAGTCATCAAATTGTTACCAGCCAACACAAGTCTATTTCGTATGATAATGTAGGCAGTTATTCAGATTTGGTTTTGCAGTTTTATGTCAATATTAGATGCCATGAAAACAGTTCTATTAAAAAGCTGAGGAAATTATTTATTGAAATATACTCATCATTATTACTAAATTTTAATGGAGTTCGTCCTGACAGAAGCAAAATAGTCTTTCGGATATTTTTTCTTACATATATTTTTTTCTTTTTTTAAAAGTTGAACAAATCAATTTACATTCCAAATTCGGTATATCATCACATCGTATTTCCAGCTGAAATTTTTGGAACAGTTTACCATTTCTGTGATTTTGGCTCTTTACATGAATACCAAAAAGATATGAATGGGAATTAGGAATTTTTGTTTTCACCGGAAAGTTAAGATATCATTAAATACATATTATTTTCTCTGTAAAAGGGAACATCATCCTATTAAGAGAGAAAAATCGTCGTTTTGATATAATTGCTTTTGAATGCTAAAGCTTTTGGTATTTTTGTTCAGCAGATTTGAAATCATAAAGAAATTTAAATAAAATAAAATAGTTTTAATATCCTGAAAAAATATGAAGATCCCCAAAAATAGGCCTGCATTTTCTCAGAAAACATTTAATATTTCATACAAACCTTAAAGTCATAAATAGTTAAAGAAGTGAAACCTCGTCTCTCTAACTTAATGCCCCTAATATCTCGAATTATGAAAATATCATTATCAAATCAGTGAGTCTTCCTAAGGGATTTACTTCTACTCTAAAGACCTAATGTGCTTTGTAAATTGACGCAGGAAGCCACTCGAGACGGTAATGAATCTAATGGCTGTTGCTTATTAATCCGTCCTCTTCAGATATTGCCTGGAAAGGTTAGAAATGAAGGAAATGTTACCAGGATGAAAGCATTTAATAACAGAGAACGCAGTTTCAGTTTCAACACGTGGTGAAGAAAACTGAGAGATTATTATTATTATTATTATTATTATTATTATTATTATTATTATTATTATTATTATTATTATTATTATTATAAACAATTTTAAATATGAATGCCATAAGATTAGTAATATGGATTATAGCAAAAGTAGTGAATGTCTTTCTGTTTTTCCTGGATACTACACTTTTTATTGGATATATATATATATATATATATATATATATATATATATATATATATATATATATATATATATATATATATGTATATATATATATATGTATATATATATATATATATATATATATATATATATATATATATATATATATATATATATATATATATATATATATATATATATATATATATGTGTGTGTGTGTGTGTGTGTGTGATGTAAGGAGATAATTTCATATTAAATAAGGTAATATGTGTAATTGATTAGCTATTTTATAAGTTTTGTTACTTAATTAAACGATAGAGAGACAAATAAGATTAGATGATTTCGTAGAGTTTTCATGGAGACAGAGAAAGAGGGAGAGACTAGCAGAGAGAGACAAAGGAGTGTAAAGTAATTGTGCGCGCTAAAAGCTGACGTTTTAGATTCGAGAAGCCAAACATTCTTTGTGAGAAGGACTACTAATGTGTGAGTAATTGCCACACGCTGCTTTAGATGAATCACCGGAAGTCTTGCGAGAAAGCCGGTACCAATGACGTCAACTGGACGACAAGCACAGTATATGACGTCACCATTACGTCAGAAGAGGAGACCAATAAGAACTCTTACATAACGTGACGTAAATAGACCAGCCTAGATTGGCTTACAAAAAGGCGTCTGCAAGGAGGCAGATTGTTTCTACGGGCCGACCAAGGGAAAGGCCCTTGCCAACAAGAAGAGTTGGCAGTAATACACTACAAAAGAAACGAACAAGGCAGATCGTTCTTTCCTCTCAAGCAATCGAAGTGAATGGTTCCCCCTTCTCCCCCATCCTGGGGCGTGGCCCCACACCAGGTGCCGACGTGATAGGCACTTGAATAACTTCAAGAAATGTGGTTAAGTTAGCCGCAAGAAATAAGAAAGAAATCCAGTTGGAGAATCCCTTTTGCCTTTCAACCGGGAGGTGGATAACTACCTCTTGCCCAGACGATGTAGGAGGAGTTTTCAACGTGTCCATTTGGAGGACACCTGTCTTGGACCGAGTTCCCTCTCTGCCTAAAAGTGGGACTCATGGATCCAGCAACCACAGCGAATACGCGTTTCAGTTCATGGTTACAGCCCTCCAATTTTCAAGAGAACGAGTGTTCTTTAAGTTTTGTGTATATATTGATTCAACAATGTACAAGAGATTTGTAAAATTATTGTTCACCAAAGTTCACGTATTGAAGAAAAAAAGTAATTCTCATTTTACCTGCACCCATATCTCTTGAGTGTGTTAAATGTAAAAATAATAAAATAGCACTGAAAGATAATGTCAGTAACTGTTCAGCATAACTAATGAAATAATAATCAAAAAATATAAAAGGAGCATCTTTTCTTAAAATTCTTCCCCAAAAGCTTTCCACACACACACACACACACACACACACACACACACACACACACACACACACACACATATATATATATATATATATATATATATATATATATATATATATATATATATATATATATGTGTGTGTGTGTGTGTGTGTGTGTATGTGTCTCTCTCTCTCTCTCTCTCTCTCTCTCTCTCTCTCTCTCTCTCTCTCTCTCTCTATATATATATATATATTTGAGCGGATATACCTTGACGTAGTGAATGGTTTTGTGTATTGGCATGATCAGCAAAGGTGTACTAGTTGAAGCTATCCATACTAGGTTGATTTTCCGCGACCGATCAGACAAGTCTCCCACCATCACAAATCGGCAGTGGACAGCTGGGCGATGAAAACTTGGCGTATCTAAGACATGAATTGGCATATCTGAGGCTTTGTCCTATAGAGGTCTAAAAACGGCGGCATTTGTTGTTTATGCTTAGGGGACTGACTCGTCCAATAATATCTCGAATAGAAAATATCAGATATTTAAACATAAAATATACGACAACTAGTTGCTGACACTTTTGTTGATGTTTGAAAAAATAAAAAATTGAAGAGAGAGAGAGAGAGAGAGAGAGAGAGAGAGAGAGAGAGAGAGAGAGAGAGAGAGAGAGAGCCTTACCTTATTGCCTTATTCTATGTTTGGGTTCCCCCAGGTCTCTCAGTGTGAGGCACCTCGTATATCCACCAGAGTTGCTTATGCATCTTCCTCTGTATTTTGCATCTTCCAGTCTTGGATGGTCTGGGATGCATCTTAGGTGTTTATCGAGCTTATTCTTAAACACTTCTACGCTCACTCCTGATATGTTTCTTAGATGAGCTGGCAGCGCATTAAATAGTCGCTGCATTATCGATGCTGGTGCGTAGTGGATTATTATTATTATTATTATTATTATTATTATTACTATCCAAGCTACAACCCTAGTTGGAAAAGCAAGATGCTATAAGCCCAGGGGCTCCAACAGGGAAAAATATCCCAGTGAGGAAAGGAAATAAGGAAATAGATAAATGAAGAGAACAAATTAACAATAAATCATTCTAAAATAAGTAACAACGTCAAAACAGACATGTCATACATAAACTATTAACAACATCAAAAACAAATATGTCATAAATAAACTATAAAAAGACTCAAATCCGCCTGGTCAACAAAAAAAGCATTTGCTCCAACTTTGAACTTTTGAAGTTCTACTGATTCAACCACCCGATTAGGAAGATCATTCCACAACTTGGTAACAGCTGGAATAAAACTTCTAGAACTTCTAATGTCCTGTGTGCATTCCTTATTTTTCCTGGTATAGTTGTGGGCACTATTAATCTATCTCGGCTTGCTCTTTCTGATATTTCTAGCTCCATGATGTTTTCAGTAATTCCTTCTATTTGTTTCCATGCTTGTATTATCATGTAGCGTTCTCTTCTCCTTTCTAGACTGTATAATTTTAAAAATTGCAGTCTTTCCCAGTAGTCAAGGTCCTTAACTTCTTCTATTCTAGCAATAAAGGACCTTTGTACACACTCTATTTGTGCAATATCCTTTTGGTAGTGTGGGTACCATATCATATTGCAGTACTCGAGTGTACTACGTACATAAGTTTTGTACAGCATAATCATGTGTTCAGCTTTTCTTGTTTTAAAGTGTCTGAATAACATTCCCATTTTAGCTTTACATTTAGCCAACAGTGTTGCTACTTGGTCGTTGCATAACATATTCCTGTTTAACATTACACCAAGGTCTTTAATTGATTCCTTGTTTGTGATTGTCTCGTTATTAGGTCCCCTGTTTGCATATACCATTCTTTCTTTGTTTCCATAATTTATTGATTCGAACTTATCGGAGTTA
This sequence comes from Palaemon carinicauda, assembly GCF_036898095.1. NCBI lineage: Eukaryota > Metazoa > Arthropoda > Malacostraca > Decapoda > Palaemonidae > Palaemon > Palaemon carinicauda. Next base: position 126,192,616 of record NC_090736.1, read on the forward strand.
AATACCATCTTATTTATCGCCGCCCATTCATATATTTTGTTTAGATCTCTTTGTAATGAGTTCCTGTCTTCATCACAAGTAATTTCTCTACTTATTCTTGTGTCATCGGCGAAACTTCTCACTACAAAGTCTTCAACATTACAGTCTATGTCTGAGATCATAATAACAAACAGCAGTGTAGCTAATACCGTACCCTATGGCACGCCAGATATTACCTGAGCTTCATCTGATTTCTCGTCATTTGCAACCACTATCTGTTTTCTGTTTTGTAGAAACTCTTTTATTCAATTTCCTATCTTTCCCTTAATAATATGCTTTCTCATTTTTTTTCCTCTAATATATTATGGTATAACTTGTAAAACGATTTTGCAAAATCTAGATATACAACATCTGTGTCTTTTTCATTTATCATATTTTTATATAAGTTTTCAGTGTGCTATCAGTTGGGTTTGTGTACTTTTTCCGGGCACAAAACCATGTTGACCTACATTAAACAAATTACTTTTAACCAAATTATTCATTATTTTCTTTTTTATTACCCTTTCATACACTTTCATAATATGTAGTGTTAGACTAACTGGTCTATAATTGCTTGCCTCTAGTCTTGATCCACTTTTGACAATAGGGGTTATATATGTTAATTTATGTTTAACATATATCTCGCTCATATCTACACTTTATCTTAGCAGTATTACAAGCGGCTTCACGATAGTGTGTGAGGTTTTTTCTAACAAAATCGCTAGAACTTAATCTGGCCCGGCCGCTGATCCCTTTTTAATTTCGTTTATAGCCTCCACAATATCTGCATCATTAATATCTATATCCGTTAGATATTCACTATTTTCTTCTCTCATTTCTGTTTCATTATTCTCATTCGCAATTCTTGGCGTGAATTCACTCTTATATTTTTCTGTTAATATGTTGCATATTTCCTTTTCTAATTCGTTAACCGTCCTTCAATTCTTAGACGGCCTATTTCTAATCTCCCTTTATTCATCTTTTTTTTTTTTTGCATAGGAGTATAGTACTTTGGGGTTTTTCTTGATATTTTGAAGTGTCCTTTCTTCTAAGTCCCTTTTTCAATTTTCTTTCGATCGTATAATCTTTTTTTCTGCATTTTCTATCTTACTTTTTATTTCCATCATTTTCCATACAGTTTCTCTTTTGCAAGATTTTTTTTCCACTTTATAATTTTCTGAAATATGATCCTTCTGTCTCTTGGTATGCATGTCTCATGTTTATTGTTTTTTTCGGTACATATTTTTTAACAAATTTCTCTATTATTTTGTATAATATATCCGTATTTACATGCATATTATCACTTACTAACACATTTTTCCAATCTTTGTTCAATTCTTCATTTATATCTCACCATTTTATATTCTTACCATATAAATCATATTTTCCATATCCTTCCCATTGTTTTTGTGCTTTGTTTTTCTCTTGCTTTGGAATGGACTATTAATTCTATGACATTGTGGTCCAAATTTCCCGTGTTATACACTATTATTTCTTTAACATAATTCACCTCATTCACAAATACTAAATCTAGGACATTGTCCTTTCTTGTTGGAATGTGGTTTATTTGTTGCATATTATGTTCTAATAGCATATCTTGAAGCTTTTCAAACTTTCTTTTATCTTCTGTGCTACTATTACTCTCTTTTTTATATGTATATATACAACCACTTTCTTTTATCCGTTCTTTCCAATCCACGAAAGGAAAGTTAAAATCTTGGATAGGAGTATATTCCAGTCTTTAAGGTTTCTACATATATCATCTATTTTTTCTATTATTATGTCAAACTCCTTAGTATTTGGGGGTCTGTAGACTATAATATTCACTAATTTTTCATATTCAAAATCTACCACAATCAATTCACATTCTGTGTTGCTGTATTTTTCACAGACTTTTCCTTGATTTATGTCTCTTCCATATATTGGGGTTCCCCCTTGATTCCTATTTATTCTGTCTGACCTATATGTTTGGAAACCCTTTATCTGGTCGTCACTGCCAGTCTCTTGGGAATACCATGTTTCACTTATATTTAACATATCTATTTTTTTCAATTTGGGTTAGTTCCTCTAAGAACTCTATTTACTTTTCAGAGTTTCTCGTGACTAAACCCTGTGCATTCATCACTATCATGGTTTGTGTTTCATCCTCATTATGTAATATTGGTACTAATATGGATTCTCCCATGCTTCCTTCCTGTTCTGATATGATGTTCTTTTCTTCATTTTCAGTAATTCTGCTATTAGAAAATCCAACTTTTCTATTATATTTGCTCTTTTGCCTTCATATTTATTCTTGTGTATACCTGCAATTATCCCCATATCCGCACCAACCCCTGGCATTATAGATGCATTCTTTGTAGTTGGGCTCTAATTGTGTATATTTGGGTTGAAAGGCATCATATCTTGGGGCCTTTTGTGCATAGTGTGGTATATACTTGGCTTGTTATTTTGTTTCTTATTTTGTTTAATTTTTGCTTTAATTTTTTTTTCTGTTTGGTGAGTTTTATGACTTTCTTTCATGGTTGCACGATGCATATATCGACATTTTTTGTTGAATTTGCATCCTTTTTCTTCTTTCAGGTTTTTGCATAATTTTGGATGGAGATCTCTGCATTCGTCTCCATGTCCGTGTAAATACGAATATTTACCATATATTTCATAATTATGGCATATATTTGGATGCTTGTAGTAGCATCTTTCGCCAAATCTGCAATTCCCTCTTTTCAGTGATTTGCAGACTATATCTTTCTTTCCTTTTTTCTTGTTCTTGCTCTTCCCTAAAAGTATGTAGGTCTGGGTAGAGTCTCTTGGGTCTATTATTTGTTTCCATAGGATATTCTATTTCTACGTAAGTATGTTGTTGAATGGCATCATATTTTATATCATTGATTTCCTCTTCATCCTTACACATATCCTGTTCATTTTTCTCTTCTTCTTCTTCTTCTTCTTCTTCTTCTTCTTCTTCTTCTTCTTCTTCTTCTTCTTCTTCTTCTTCTTCTTCTTCAACGAATTGCAGATTCAGTCTCAACTTAATTATATTTTCTTTCCGTGCTAAGCATGTTGAACAAAATATCATTGTGTCTTTAGTTGTTATTTTTTGTTGCACTTCAGCACAATTAGCATGTGTTGGTAAGTGGCATATATCGCATTTCCTTAATAATTGTTGCGGGTTAAGAATACTGTACCATATCTTACATGTATTGCACCATTTTGGCATTCTTTTTCCAAACGCATCAATCAGCACTAACCATATTAGACTTTTTATTGTCCTTGCATGAAATGTGCTGATTGATGTTATAAACGTTAGAACCAGTCGATCTGTTTCCTTCTAACTATCTAACATTTAATTCCATCACACATATATAGAGCGAGGTATTTACCAGTGGAAGATTAACGATTCAATCATCAGGTTTGAAAGTCATGTTGTCGTTATCCTAACATTCAGTTTATGGCAACAGCTGCCAGTCTGCACCCTACAATTCTTGCTCTTCAAGTAGCTATGAATCATCTCGTTAACTTCATTTAATGGTTCTTATCAAAACCTCCCGATTTACTCGTAAATAAAAGGAAACTAGGGCTTTTATTCATTGATTTTTTTTTTCAGTTTTGATTTGCATCTATCTGTGGGAAAGTTCTCTCAAAAATTTTACGGTAAATTGATACATAAAGTAAACCGCCAGTTAGCAAGCAAACATTCCCAGGTATTCTATTACGCCGTAAATGGACTAATTCGCATTCAAACGGTCATTTCACATTCAGCTCATCTTGTTAAAAGGGGGTTAAAATTTGAAATTATATTGTGCGTTCCTGTCAATTATTTCTTTTTTTCTTTTTTTATAACTTCAGAATCTATTATTTTTATTATGAATCCAGTCCTTACTCTTAAAGTCCCGTATACATCTTCAAAACTGCACTGGATAGAATTTCATGAATCTCAGCATAAATAGGGAAAATGGTGGTTTTCAAATGACCGTCACCGAGGTCTCTCAAGACTATAAATACTAACTATGTGTAAAATAAACTTATCTTTTTATTTTTTGGTAGAATTTTATGGGATTTTCAGTTTGGCCGACATGGTAGTGCATGTAGAGAGTAAATATGATCTTCTGTAGTACCTTAAGTCCAAAATGGCTAGAATTGTGACCTTTGAGAAACAATAACGTTTTGTATTGCTTTGAAAACCTTGCTAAAGTGTATCTATATATTTGACTGCTAAACTCTTTTACAGCTTTGATATCACAATGTATTACGACATCTAGGTGTTTGACACTTTTTTTATTGATGTCTGAAAAATAAAATAGAGAGAGAGAGAGAGAGAGAGAGAGAGAGAGAGAGAGAGAGAGAGAGAGAGAGAGAGAGAGAGAGAGAGAGAGAGAGAGTTTTAATATAGAAATTATTACTTCTTTTCCTGGCACACATTCCAGAATTACATAAATGTAATGCGAAGACAATACGATTTAGTCCCCAAACCTGCAAATCCAATTTCCATGAGAATACATCAGAGGCCTGCTTTATCCTGTTAACATGGTAGACAGTCCCCGTGGAGCAGATATTTTGTTTAAAGCTTGATTTTAACATCAGTAATTTTCACCTTTAAGATTAAATCTGATATAATCCTTATTTTCACTCTGAACGAAAGTGATTAATATGTTCCTTCCGTTTTTCATATGTAAGTCTTTAATAAACATAAATAACTAGGCAATAGTCATTGTAGTAAGAGGAAGGGAGACAGTTCAAATCCTTAAAAATTTCGAAAACTATTGAAACATTTCATGATACCATTAAACTTCGAAAAACATTATAACTCTCTATCAAAGCTCCGTTTCTTTAAAAAACATAGTACAAAGAAAATTCCCTTTTATTAATTTTATAGCATATTATCCCTTTTGTTTTCCAGTTTATTAATTTTTACTAAGCAGGAATAGATATTTCATGATGAATTAACATTGAAAATTTTTTCAATCATCCTAAGCTGACTTGATGTTTTATAGGAAAATGGGGGAAAAGCTGTTTTCAAATCAACAAGATATCTAACCAAAAGTCGATATCTCAGAGTTTGTCATACAATTAGGTGCCATCCATCCATATACCAAGGCACTTCCCCCAATTTTGGGGGGTAGCTGACATCAACAAAGAAACAAAACAAAAAGGGGACCTCTACTCTCTACGTTCCTCCAGCCTAACCAGGGACTCAGCCGAGTTCAGCTGGTACTGCTAGGGTGCCACAGCCCAACCTCCCACATTATCCACCACAGATGAAGCTTCATAATGCTGAATCCCCTACTGCTGCTACCTCCGCGGTCATCTAAGGCACCGGAGGAAGCAGCAGGGCTTACCGGAACTGCGTCACAATCGCTCGCCATTCATTCTTATTTCTAGCACGCTCTCTTGCCCCTCTCACATCTATCCTCCTATCACCCAGAGCTTTCTTCACACCATCCATCCACCCAAACCTTGGCCTTCCTCTTGTACTTCTCCCATCAACTCTTGCATTCATCACCTTCTTTAGCAGACAGCCATTTTCCATTCTCTCAACATGGCCAAACCACCTCAACACATTCATATCCACTCTAGCCGCTAACTCATTTCTTACACCCGTTCTCACCCTCACCACTTTGTTCCTAACCCTATCTACTCGAGATACACCAGCCATACTCCTTAGACACTTCATCTCAAACACATTCAATTTCTGTCTCTCCATCACTTTCATTCCCCACAACTCCGATCCATACATCACAGTTGGTACAATCACTTTCTCATAAAGAACTCTCTTTACATTCATGCCCAACCCTCTATTTTTTACTACTCCCTTAACTGCCCCCAACACTTTGCATCCTTCATTCACTCTCTGACGTACATCTGCTTCTACTCCACCATTTGTTGCAACAACAGACCCCAGGTACTTAAACTGATCCACCTCCTCAAGTAACTCTCCATTCAACATGACATTCAACCTTGCACCACCTTCCCTTCTCGTACATCTCATAACCTTACTCTTACCCACATTAACTCTCAACTTCCTTCTCTCACACACCCTTCCAAATTCTGTCACTAGTCGGTCAAGCTTCTCTTCTGTGTCTGCTACCAGTACAGTATCATCCGCAAACAACAACTGATTTACCTCCCATTCATGATCATTTCCGTCTACCAGTTTTAATTCTCGTCCAAGCACTCGAGCATTCACCTCTCTCACCACTCCATCAACATACAAGTTAAACAGCCACGGCGACATCACACATCCCTGTCTCAGCCCCACTCTCACGGGAAACCAATCGCTCACTTCATTTCCTATTCTAACACATGCTTTACTACCTTTATAGAAACTTTTCACTACTTGCAACAACCTTCCACCAACTCCATATAACCTCATCACATTCCATATTGCTTCCCTATCATCTCTATCATATGCTGTCTTCAGATCCATAAACGCAACATACACCTCCTTACCTTTTGCTAAATATTTCTCGCATATCTGCCTAACTGTAAAAATCTGATTCATACAACCCCTACCTCTTCTAAAACCACCCTGTACTTCCCAGATTGCATTCTCTGTTTTATCCTTAATCCTATTAATTATTACTCTACCATACACTTTTCCAACTACACTCAACAAACTAATACCTCTTGAATTACAACACTCATGCACATCTCCCTTACCCTTATATAGTGGTACAATACACGCACAAACCCAATCTACTGGTACCATTGACAACACAAAACACATATTAAACAATCTCACCAACCATTCAAGTACAGTCACACCCCCTTCCTTCAACATCTCAGCTTTCACACCATCCATACCAGATGCTTTTCCTACTCTCGTTTCATCTAGTGCTCTCCTCACTTCCTCTATTGTAATCTCTCTCTCATTCTCATCTCCCATCACTAGCACCTCAACACCTGGAACAGCAATTATATCTGCCTCCCTATTATCCTCAACATTCAGCAAACTTTCAAAATATTCCGCCCACCTTTTCCTTGCCTCCTCTCTTTTTAACAACCTTCCATTTCCATCTTTCACTGTCTCTTCAATTCTTGCGCCAGCCTTCCTTACTCTCTTCACTTCTTTCCAAAACTTCTTCTTATTCTCTTCATATGACTGACCCAGTCCCTGACCCCACCTCAGGTCAGCTGCCCTCTTTGCCTCACGTACCTTGCGCTTTACTTCCACATTTTTCTCTCTATATTTTTCATACTTCTCTATACTATTACTCTGCAGTCATTCTTCAAAAGCCCTCTTTTTCTCTTCCACTTTTACCTTCACTCCTTCATTCCACCATTCACTGCCCTTCCTCATGCTGCCTTCAACAACCTTCTTGCCACATACATCACTTGCAATCCCAACAAAATTTTCTTTTGCTAACTTCCACTCCTCCTCTAAATTACCAGTTTCTCTTACACTCACCTCGTCATATGCCATTTTCAACCTTTCCTGATATTTACTTTTTACCCCCGGTTTTATTTGCTCTTCAACCCTCACTAGCTCCCTTTTACATCCACCTACTCTATTCCCCCACTCTTTTGCTACAACTAATTTTCCTTCCACCAAAAAATGATCAGACATACCGTTAGCCATACCCCTAAACACGTGCACGTCTTTCAATCTTCCAAACATTCTTTTAGTTATCAACACATAATCCATTAATGCCCTTTCTACTACTCTTCCATTTGCCACACTTACCCATGTATACTTATTTTTATCTTTCTTTTTAAAAAAGCTAGCACTTATTACCATCTCTTGTTCAACACACATATCTACCAGTCTCTCACCACTCTCATTTTCACCTGGTACGCCATACTTTCCAATGACACCTTCGACCTCTCCAGCGCCCACTCTAGCATTTAAGTCACCCATGACAACTACATAATTCCTTCTACCCAGTCCTTCTACACACCTAGTTAATTCATCCCAGAACTCATTCTGCTCTTCTTCACTTTTCTCACTACAATTAACATTAAAAAAATTGGGTAGTGGCACAAAAAAAAAAAAAAAAAAAAAAAAGTTTCGAAATCGTATCAGTAACATTTCGCAGAAATATAAAGGAGTTCAAATGATTTTGTGCATGATATATAAATTGATTGTTATTTTACATTATAATAGGAAGTATTGGTCGCTTATATGGATTGTATTTCGTTAGAAAAAAAATATTAGAATTAGTTATTAGGATCGGTAACCCATTGAGGCGTGGATTTGTGGATATTTTTTTATGCTGCGGATACTATTCCCGGTGTGGTTTTTCTTGTCACTTTTTTGAGGGTGGGGTTGTTTGGAAAGCTTAAAGGCACAATTTTATCACTTGTAATAATAATAATAATAATAAAAAAAAAACTTCAGCAGCTTAGTGTAGGTTTCCCTAGTACAAGGTTCTTATTATGCTGCTTCAGAGTAAAAATTTAAGACGAAATTGTTTTCGTGGCAACTCTTGTTATATTAAGATAGCAAAATTCGGTTACTATACACTATTACACAGTATATTCAGATCTACAGATCTAATTTCATTAACGAAACAACCAATTTCATAGTAAGGATAAGGAAAATTATGTTTTCACCGGTTTCATTTACCTTGGAGATGTAGAGTTAACAAACCTGGGCTCAACTAATCTAGTATGCTGTATTCTAAGCCACTGCAGTTTGTAGTGGCCTTGACCTAACCTAGCCGAACATAATTTCACCTATATCACTACTAAACCAAAATAATAGTTTTAGCGATGAAACAGCGAATATCATATCTATTCCACGGGACATTATGTTTTCAGTCTTGTTGATTTTTATCAAGTGTGTACAGAAACCTTTCCTAATCTAACATAGCACGTTGCGTTCTAGGCTAGATAACTTAGCTTAAGACCTTTTGTACAGGATCACTATTGAACTCTAATTATAATACTGGCAATAAAAAAAATGCCGTTCCTAAACTGTGGAAAAAATACATTAGTGTATTTTAATCATGGGTTCGCAATGTCCCCTCCTAACCATGCATGGCGTGTTGTTATTCATAATAGCGTAGTTCACAGTGTCCATTGCCTAACTTGAGCCTACCAGCATTTACAGTTTTCCTCGTAAATTTCCGATCATAGTGATCTTCAACAACTCATATGGGAAAAAGCACCAAAAAGAAGAAAAAAAAAAACTTTGATCTGAATCAGATTTTTTTTTTCTTTTTTTTTCAGAAAACTCTACGGCATCTTATTTTGAAGTATCACCCTGTGATTCTGTGTCACTGTCATCTGAAGCAAAATATTGGATAGAAATAATTCTAACCGTATATGCATGGCTTTAAAAAAAAACAAAAAAATAAGTTCAGTAATTATTTCAAGCAAAGAATTTTCACTATATTGTTACCCTATATCTAAACCATTATCTAACATGAAATATTCACTGTATCTCATGTTATCTCTGGACTGTGCCAGATGTATGAAAAAACAAGATTAGTTTTTCTCAAAATTTCCAATGTTTTGTATGGCTCAAACCATTATCTAATTCGGTCATATTATCTATAAATTTCAACCGTTATTATAATTGTAGTCACACACTAAAATGTCACACACGCAATGCACATGATTATTTTTCTAGATATAGAAAGAAATTATTACCAAAATACAAACAGCAATAGAAAAAACCAATATAACAAACATAATTCTATGCTAGAAGGACGACAACAATTGTTAGACTCCCTATCAGACTAAGAGTGCTGTTAGGAAAAAAAATGTGACAAATTTGAATCAATGTGTATTTTTCTGTGTTTTATTATCGTTACCAGATTTGCTGGTAGGCTTCTCCTCCTTCCACAATCAAACTACACCAATTGCTTATCTTCTAGGCCTAGCTTTGCACATATACCTGGTTCATAAGTATTAATAATTTTAAGACATGTATTCACGATATTCTTACGAATATCAATTTGAATTTTACACATATGTAATCGTATGCCAATACCCCTCTCCCTGCCCCATCATATCTTCATGCAATAAAATTTTACGACCGTGCATCACATTCACTCCACATGCACATGAGAATTCACACAGGGATTCAGCTTTTACTATTTGGTTTCCAAACATCCTGTCTAACTTAATCCTCTTTCTCTAAATATACACTTGCAACATTCCCATCCACTCCACCCAGTACATTTGGCGCGTTTCCCTTTGCACATCCTTGTATAATACCCAATATTACCTCAATTGCTGCTAATCATACTTTTACGATTTCCACAACTCCTACTTGATACAAGCCATTTATGTATCACCAATAACAGTCAACCACTTTCTCTTTCTTACACATACTAATAATATGCATGTTTCACCACACTCAAAACCTGAACGTAATCATCATATACACTCATTTCATTTATGTTCTACATTCACACACAAATAATAATTCCCATCACAGCTACAATCATGAATCACAAGTGTGTGTGTGGGGGGGGGGGGGGGGGGACCATAATGCACGTGGCTTACTGTTGGCATTCTTTAATTGCTAAACTATGTGCGCCGTCAATGGATTAACTGTTCTTTTAGTGTTCAACATTACCTCCGCACCCAATTCCATATTTCCACCTTTTTACCAAAAATGTTTTTTTTTTTTTTTTTTTTTTTTTTTTTTTTTTTTTAACATTGAGGCGTTTCGCCATCAGCTCATTCGATAAGAGTGGACTCACTGTCCCAGTGCCTATCAGCATTCAAGCCGATACAGGTCACTTTAACAGCAAACATAATGTGTAAGTTTCAAGTTAAAATAGATTGCTCAATGCAGTTATATTTTATGGTTTCAGTAAAATATATAAACACTGTATTTATATATTCAAACATGTATCTTTGTTTCCTTGGGAACAAAAAAAGGGTCTTGAGGCTTCATCCAGAAAGATCCAAAGGTTCAAATTTATCAGCCTGCCCCATGAGCATCTATCTGGTATCGTATAGGCCTATAAAAAATGAACTTGAAATGCCGATACTCCGATATTGTTACTCTGGTGTATACATACTTACATTCATATATATATATATATATATATATATATATATATATATATATATATATATATATATATATATGTATGGATATATATATATATATATATATATATATATATATATATATATATATATATATATATATATATATATATATACATATGTATGGATATATATATATATATATATATATATATATATATATATATATATATATATATATATATATATACATATGTATGGATATATATATATATATATATATATATATATATATATATATATACAGTATATATATATATATATATATATATATATATATATATATATATATATATATATATATATATATATATGTATATATAAATATATATATATATATATATATATATATATATATATATATATATATATATATATATATATATATATATATTGCTTGAAATATTTGTATTTTCCGCAGCGCCTTCAATGAATTATGCACCAAAAAAGGCTGACCAAATTAAAAAAGTTTTCAGGAATTGAAGGACTTTTTTTTTCTTTTTCTTTTTTTTTGTAAAGCTTGAAATAGCAACCTAAGAATTGGAAAACTTCATATCAAAGCTCACGAAGTTTGGAGAAAACTTTGAAATTAACAAAGGCCTGATATGAGTATAAACAATGATGAGAGAGAGAGAGAGAGAGAGAGAGAGAGAGAGAGAGAGAGAGAGAGAGAGAGAGAGAGAGAGAGAGAGAGAGAGATGTTCTATACCTGAAGGATCCTCTGGAAATCATACTTCACATTTTTACCTTAGTTTTCCACTAACATTTTGACTGATGAATTATACAATACCAGAATGTAATAGAGTAGGAATGGTTTTCTGTTATTTGTATGAGTTATGTAACTTTACTTAGTTATCTATAAATCTAATTATCAGTTTACATATAGAAGTGCCAAACCTATCGTAACCCAATAAAACGGAACATGGCCATTCGACACGAATGCATGTATTGAAAAGTAAAATAAATAACAACAACAATTAAGACAGACAAGTCTGCGTGTTTCAATAACAGGATTTATATTCTGTAAAAATGAAGTATTAGATAAGTTAAAAATTAATGGATACACAAAATTTCCAGCATTTCAAATACTTTTTGTGGTGTATGGGGTGGACAGTAAGCATAGTTCCTTGGAATGTGTAACAGCCGTTTCCAAAAGGGGAGGCTACATATACTTGGCCACGGGTAGATCAATCAACTCCAAGAAGATGCAAGGGTACCTTACAGGCCACACCCTGATAAACTATTCCGCCTGATGGGCTAAACATTTTGAGGGTAGAATTGTAAATTACGTATTGTGAAATAAGGGATGTCACCTCTAAGTACTCAAAGTCTAGAGCACCAGCTCTGGCATATGATCTACATATATTGACACTGGCAGAGAAAGTGCGACAGCAAACTGGTGTGCCCCAGAAAGAGCGTGCCTGACACACAATATGGAAACGGTTGTCACCGTGGAATGGGACTAGGGATCCCACCATGTAATTTCTCCTAGACATTTATGAACCAAAACTTTAAATCTAATTTAGCCAACAACATTGATGGGGACACTGACAATAACAAGATTGGCGTGAACTGGCTTGATAGGAATTTCTGAAGTCTGCATTCGGATCCCGATCGTTATCATGTTACTGAAGTGAAAAAGTTGGAGGTGGGAGGGGAGAGACGAATGAAGAAAGAACGACAAATTACCCGTTTAACTATAGAAAATACGTTATTTTTTGGTATTTTAGTAGTTTTAGCTATGGAAGAAATTTTACTGGATTTAGGTAAGTAGATGACTTTCAGCGGATTAAGTGATTTGAATGATTATAGTAGCTTTGGAGACTTGGATAATTTAAGTAATCCGAAGGATCCAATTGATTTTAAGAAAACTACAGGAGTCAATCATTTTAATGGTTTATTAGCCGGACGACTTCAGTGGATTTGAGGTTGAGGTAGGACAAGATGGTCTTGGGAGGAACAACAATGGTGGTGGCGGTAGTAATTTTGATTTGGCATGTAGAGATCTTACGTTTATAACAAGAGGAATAGGGAAAGTGTCAATAAGAGAAGTATAATTAAGGTGAGCACATGGGATGTAAGGGCAGTGAGTCAAAATGGTAAATTTGAGGAAGTGGAAAAACAGATGAAAAGAATAAATTTGTGTATCTTGGGGATAAGGAAGGTACAATGAACAGGAGCCTGGAAGGTAATGATAGTCTCACCCTTTATTACTCTGGAAGGGAGGGTCTTGGCACAAGAGTTGTTTTACGGTTTGTAAAGTAGTGTCAGGTTGCGTTTTGGGTTCCTGGGAGTGTCGGATAGGGTGATGATGAATTGCAGTGCAGGATGTAAGGACTTACCCTGGGGCTAGGGAAATATACAATTAGCTTTTACGAAACCAGCGAAGGAAACGGTATCCTAGCAAGGGGAAACGGGAGGCAGAGATGGATGACAAACAAAATCCTTCATATGATGAAAGATAGGAGCCTGCATAAAGAAACGAACTCACAAAGATAAGAAGAAGAGCTGAACTTTGAAATTAGATAAGCAATACCAGTAATCAGTGTAGGGAGATAGAGGAACTAGAGAAACATCATAAGATGCACAGAAAATATGAGAAAGTGGTTGGAGGGAAGAGAACAAAAAGAGGAACTGTGATTATGAACACGGAGGGAGTAATTGTGATGGAGGTTGAAGATGTCTTGAAACATTAAAAGGAATATGCAAAGGACCTTTTAAAACATCAGGAATGAGAGACCAAGACTACACTTAATCATGTTGTATGTATGCCATAGGGTACATTCCAAAAGAGACGTAAGAATCAAATTCCATAGCAATATTTACAGAAAGAAGCCTGTTACAGTAGAATGTAATTACTTTAGGGCCATCTGCTTAATGAGTCAAATCACAAAAAATTATGATGAACGCAATTTTAAAATGAACAATACAAAAGCTAAAACCAGAAATTGCAGAATAATACGACGATGTTGGTAAAGGGAAAGGTACTAGAAATGTTATTTTTAACATAAAAATATTTATAGAAAGATCCATTGATACGTTAAAATATGTGTATGTGTGTTTTATTGATTACGAGAAAGCAATCGATAAATTGAGGCACAAAGACCTAATGCTGCAAAGATTAAACCTAGACAATAAGGACATCAAACTCATTATCAACTTATACTTGAGTCAACCGGCAGCAGATAGCATCGATAACAATCTGACTTCATGGACACTAATAGAGAGAGAGACTCCAAGTTCTCCAGGGATGTGTTTTGTCTCAAGATCTATTTGTAATATATGGAGAAATTATTTTGAAAAATATTGTTATTGGTATGAAGGGATTAGCATTGTTCGAGCCAATGTATATAACATTCGTTAAGCAAATGACATCGTGATTATTTCTGACACTGCCAAAAAGTCACAATGGCTTCTGAATACAGTGATAGGAGAGAATGAATTAATTGGTCTAATAATAAATGTTAGAAAAGCAAAATTAGTAGTGATATCCAAGACCTGAGAAGGCCCAATTTACAACATAACAATAGACAGTGAAAGAATAAACAATCGAACAACTTTGTTTACCTGGGTAGTAGAGAGAATCAAGAGGGTAGAGTAAAACGAGAAATAGCGAGTAGAATCATGATAGCCAGAAATCCTTTGAAACGTAGAAAACTTACTGAAAAATAATAGAATTTGAGTACAAACAATAATTGGCGGCGTAAGAACATATGCTTGGTCCACCCTTATGTATGGGTCAGTGAACTAGACAAGAACTACAGCTGAGAAACAAGCTAAACACAACAGGGATGTGGTCTTCCAGGAGAATACTTAGGGAGAGAGTAACAAATGGGGAGGCAACGACAAAGAGTAATGGTAAGAAAATAATAAATAAGAGATTTTCTGGGCACGTTATAAGAAGATAAAAAATA
>NC_090736.1:126215054-126225054 GCF_036898095.1 Palaemon carinicauda
AGGCTGATATTTTCCTTGCCCGGGGTGTAAGACCGACCTGCCAATATCCTTTTAACAGGTCAAATTTACTTATATAACGAGCAGATCCCACTCTATCTATACAGTCTTCCACCCTGGGCAAGGGAAACGAGTCCGTTTTTGTTACAGAGTTGACCTTGCGGTAGTCAAAACACATCCTAGGCTGACCATCCTCCTTCCTAACCAAAACTACCGGGGAGCTCCAAGGACTGCAGCTCGGTTTAACGAGGTTATGGTCAAGCATGTATTTAACTTCCTTACTGACTATTTCTCTCTTGAGGGGGTTCAGTCTATACGGACATTGCTTAATAGGCTGAGCCTCCCCAACATCAACGTCGTGTTGCAAAATATGAGTCCTACCAGGTGCATCCTGAAAGAGATCTTTGTATTCGTTAATTAAATTAATTAGAGGTGCAGCTTTTTCTGCATCTAAGTGCTGAAATTTAGTATCCAGATTATCTAAAACATCAGAATTATTTTCTAAACCACTTGGGCTAACCGCAAATTTATCGCCCATGAACTGTTCATTTTCGACATTAACTACAGAAATAGGTACTACAGATTCTTCTACAGACCTGTCAATAAAAGATTTTATCATATTAACATGGCAAATACGGGTTTTTCTTCTCCTATCAGGAGTTTCAATCAGGTAATTTACATTGTTAATTTTCTTCAGAACCTTCCACGGACCTGAGAATTCCGCTTTCAGGGGATTGCCAGGCATAGGAAGTAAAACCAACACCTTGTCACCTACATTAAATAGCCTATCTCGTGTTTTAACGTCAGACTTCAATTTCATCGAGGCCTGGGCTTTCGCCAAATGTTCCTGAGCAAATGACTGTGCTCTAAGCAATTTCTCCTGCAAATCTGAAAAATAATCCAATACATTAACCCCAGGAGTCTCTCCTTCCCAGTGTTCTCTCACTACATCCAAAGGGCCTCGAACACAGTGACCAAAAATAATCTGGAAAGGAGAGAGACCCATTGACTCATTGGGGATCGATCGTATTGCAAACAATGCGTAGGGTAATTCCTTATCCCAATCATTCCCAGTCTCCAAACAAAATTTTTTTAACACAGACTTTAAGGTTTGGTGGAACCTTTCCACCTGGCCTTGGCTTTCCGGGTGATACGGTGCAGACTTCACATGTTTAATACCAAACTCATTCATTTTCTTTTCAAAATACCTACTCGTGAAATTAGTGCCACAGTCACTCTGAATTACCTTAGGAAAACCAAATTGGGTAAAGAAACCAACCAACACTTCAACCACCTTTACGGACCGTATACTCCTCAATGGGATAGCCTCAGGGAAGCGAGACATTCTATCAACCATAGACAATATATATTCATTCCCACCGCGCGTCCGCGGCAGGGGACCCACTACGTCAATTATCACTTCCCGAAAGGGTTCGCCCACGGAGGGTATAGGAATTAAAGGAGCCTTGGGTATTTTCTGGTTAGGTTTCCCCACCAACTGGCACACATCACAAGATAATTCGTGTCTCTTAATGTCCTTACGCATCCCAGGCCAAAAGAAATGTTCAGCAACCTTTTGAAAGGTTTTCCTAACACCAAAATGTCCCGACAAATCATTTTCATGTGCTAAATACATCAATTTATTTCGGTACCTTTCCGGGACAACCAATTGTCTGCACGACTCTACCTGATGGGCAGGTGCATTAGCCGACCTACTCAACCTGTAGAGCAAACCTTTCTCTTTGACGAATACTGGTTTCACCAAATCCTCGGGATTGCCGAGTTCTAATTTAGAAAACTCCTTACTCTGTGCCATTTTGAACGCCTTAGCGTCCCAGTTTACGTCATCCAAATTAACGATTTTCTTATTACTACAACCAGTCCTCATGTCAGTCATTTGTCTGTCTACTTGATATAAATCTAAGTCAACATCCTCGAGATACATCTCCCGAGCTCTAGATCGGGTTACTACAGAGACAGGCTTATAAAAATTAGTTTCAATCTCATCGCCTTCACAAGTCACATTCAGGAGAGTCAAAATTGGACATATATTATCAATTGCACCTTCACCTTCAGCCAAATCATTCCCTAAAAGAAGTTGAATTCCGGGAACTGGCAAACTGTCTACCACAGCCAGTTTAGCAGTCCCTTTAAAATACTTGGTGTGAATATTAAACTTCTCTAAAGGACAAGACGTAACAGAGTTCGGGAAACCACCCAACACTACAAATTCATCATTGGAAAATACAAAACCCTTTGGAACAGCAGTTTTTAATATGAGAGACTGTGCTGCTCCAGAGTCCCGTAATACCTTTAAACAAACCTTTGTTTTTTTATTGTTACCAACAAACACAGATCCGTCAGAAATGTACCTCTTAAATTTTAGTCACTTTTCCTGTTCCATACTTTGGTTTACGTTTGTCGTTTTTTCAGCTACAACAATGTTTACTGGATTAGACCTCCTCTCCTTAAAGTTTTTCCAACCGTAACAATTAGCCTTTACGTGCCCCGTCTTGTGGCACCAGTAACACTTCACACTACTACTACTACAAAAATTTCTACCACTACTACCACCACCATTAACCGATCTACTACTGTTTACGAAGCTACGAGAGTCGCTTACACCTCTGTCTTCATTAGAAAGTTTTTCTGACCCGTCTTTATTTGACCTTAATGTTCCTTTAGAAGACTGACGATTATTACTAGGTGTATTATATTCATAGGGGAAGAACCTATCCTGATTAATTCTTTTCCTAAGGGGTTCCTCCTGATGGGTAAGTGCATACTCGTCGGAAGCAATTGCTATTTTCTGAATGGAGTCGAGTTTCAACTCTTCCAAATGAATTCGCAAGTCACGACTCACGTTCCTCTTAAATTCCTCTGCCAGAAGCAGCTCTTTCAGTTTAACAAAATTGTCTACTTCTTTTGATTTCAGCCAATCATCGAGAAACTGAACTTTCTTTCGAGCAAACTCAACGTAAGTGACGTCAAGATCCTTCCGCAGATTACGAAACTTCTGTCTGTATGCTTCAGGCACCAAATCATAAGCTTTCAACACAATACTTTTTACGGTGTCGTAATCCGCGGAGAGATCGTCACTAAGATTATTATAGACCCTTTGAGCTTTACCCACCAAACGACACTGAACTAATGTTGTCCACATATCCTTTGGCTAGGCAAGCTTCTTAGCAATTTTTTCAAATGACACAAAAAACTCATTAACCTCCTCCTCGGAAAAGTGTGGTACCAGTTTTAACGCAGCGAACATATTAAACCTTGTTTCATCAACACTAGAATTATTATAGCTACCATTCTTTCCCTGATTCAACTTAATCTGTAATTTAAGCACCTCAATTTCATGCTCTCTCTCTTTTGCCCTTTCATCGGCTCTAAGTTGTAGAGCTCTAAACTCCAGTTCCTTCATCTTGGTTTTTTCTTTCAAAATTTCCAATTGGTCATCACCATTATCAATAGAATTTTCTTTACCTTCACCTTCTAATTCCTCCACCTCCCCAGGCTCACTCTCATCCAGCCTACTACTTTCCAGAACATCCTTCCTATCAAGAGTCTCTCTATATATCTTAGCGGTCTTCAAGACCTCAAATAACAACGGTCCCTTCTTAACCTCAGTGGACAAACTTAAATCCAAGAACTCTGCAATCAACCACAATTGATCCCTTTTTAGTTTAAATAGATCCTTTTCCCAGTTAACACTAGCCAAAAATTTCGCTACCTCAGCTTCTTCACCCTCTAAATAATGCATCCTGAATTAATTAAATAGAAATAATCACTCTAAATACGTTCAGTGGCTTGACCGCCTCTCCAAGAGCCGTTTACAGAAAATTATGTCGCTAAACTGAATCCTGGCAAGGTCGCCAAATTATGTAATGAACTTAGGATTGATTATGTTCATCCAGGATTTTTTTTCAGACTGGCTCAGTGCCAAAATACCAGGCAAGAACCAGCAGCGACACAAAATTCAAAAAGCAAAACAACTCTCAAAGAGGGATACAAAAAACACTGAATCAAACTTAACAATAAAATTTAATTAACAAAAGTAGTCTTAGATTACATAAAGTAGTACTCGAAAAGCTTTCTTAGGAACTGGAAAAACACATACACTACTGTACAATAATAACTCTCGAACCGTCACACGCCTATCTAACTTATATACCTCAGTCGAAGAGAAAGAAAAGGTGTAGGAGGTAGAAAAATACACACTTTCCCTAGCATACGACAGTTAGAGTTCCAGAGTGAAGTAAACCTTAAAACTAATTAATTTTACAATAATTATCAAAATACACCTTTAAATAATAATATATCCTAAATTGGCGATAATACTACTCTTTACAGGTCACGTAGAATTATCCGAAGAATGCTTGCATATGTTCTCAAAAACCGCACCAAATTCGTAATTAAAGATCATTATAACACATCACCAGCGATTGCCCTACTTCTGGATCACTAGGGGTGTTCTTGCACCGAGGGGATCACTAGGGCAACGTAAATTGTCTATATGATTTAAGCAGGCGAAGGAAGAACATATACGGTTCGCTTACCGTTCTTCGTCACTAGAAGGCCTCCTCACGACTCCAGGAGGTCAGACACACGGCAACAGCCAGCAGCAGTGGCAGGCAGCAGCACAAAAGCAATAGCAATGCTTAGAAGGCTAAAATCCATTAGCAGGAGCCTCTCAAATTGAATGGTAGCTGCAGGATCAGGAACAAATATCTTCCGATTATCAAGCCGTGAAAAATGCTGTAAGACCTCCTCTGTTGGGGAGCCGACACTCTCTGCCCCGCTGCCCAAAAAACGCACTCGAAGTAAACGGAGAGAGAGAGCAAAAGCATAACTACGTAATGGGGCAGTTCAACAAGCTAAGCACTGAAGACGGGCAGTCCGCTCCACAAAACATGAAAAGCAAAAAAGCATACGGTGAATAAACACTATACAAATAAACACAAACAAAACCTTGGCCGGGGATAAAAGAATGTGCCAAGAGAACTTTTCGTGACTTTAATTAAAACAAATGACAAAAACCACGAACAAAATATTTAAAGTAATTATGGATTACAATATATATATATATATATATATATATATATATATATATATATATATATATATATATATATATATATATATATATATATATATATATATATAATGTGTGTGTGTGTGTAGAAATCACGAAAGCTGACACGTGATGAATATGAAATGTATTATAGTCACGAAAGAGAAAATGAAAAGACTTGAATGGAGTTAGTAATTTCGTCCATTAGGGGCCTCAACAGAATCAGCAATGAGAACACATAAATAAAGTTGCCAGTAGTGCTGGAGTGTGGACTTGTTGTGTTGAGCTCTGCTATTCATACCCTGAGTCATGTTTTAGCTTTGTGTTTCTCGCCTAGAATATCATTGAAAAGATATTAGTTAGTCTTATGGAGAAACATAAGTGATAAGAAACAGTACTTCATGTCTACTTCTAACTATATCTGCTTCAAATGTAATAAAACGGATGGAGATGGGAAAAAAATGGATAGCATGTGAATGCAAAAGACTCTACCATAAGAGATGTGTGCACATAGTGACAACCATCAGTGAGATTGACCGGAATAACCTAGATTGGTTATGCCTTCAGTGCGTACGTGATGCCAGACAAAACAATTTAGTAGTATTAAAATTAAAGGAAGATGCTAACATGAGTAATCTGCCCATGAACGAACAAGATGCGAAAATAGATGACTTGGAAAACAAACTTGCGGACCTTGGCACAGAAGCAGCAAATTCCACCCAGATCAAAGACCTCACTGAGAGAGTCAACATTCTTGCCATGAATATGGAATCAATTAAAGCAACACTCAAACATTGATAGGCCCAAAACCGGAGAAACCGACATTTGCTGACAAAGTTAAGGAAAAAAATCTATTGATAATTAAATCAACAAATACAACAACTAAAATTACTGAAAGAAAACGTGAGGTTGAACAAGCACTTAAATGCACTCCTATACTTAACACCAGGTCAACTTCGAATGGAAATGCTGTTGTAAACTTTGCAAACAATATGATTAGAGAAGAGGCGGCAAACCAAATTCAGTCATTGGTGGCAGACACTGAAACGAGAAAAATCAGAAAACTAAAACCCAAAATAGTGATATGCAATGTATACAATGATGAAGATGATGTAGTAAAAGCTTTGATTCAAAGAAATCGCTGCCTGGGGCATATCCAAAATATAGAAGATAAGACAAGTGTAGTCCTGAAGAAAAATGCCTGGGGGGGGGGGGGGGGGGAACCACCCACCATGTGCTGAAATGTGATCCTGAAGATCGGAGGGCTATTCATGATAATGGAGACAAAGTTTCGTTACGATGGGGTCTCTATAACATACGTGATAGGTACCACGTGATCACCTGCTACAACTGTCAGAGGTACGGACATTTTGAAAAAGATTGGAAGTCTATGAATGAAGATAAAGTCTGCGGGAAATGTTCAGGGAGACATTCCACCAGAGAGAGTAATTCGGAAGTGTCAAAGTGTATAAACTGCGCAAAGATAAACAGACCAAGTGACCATACAGTAAATTCTAGAGACTGCAATGCTTTTGACTTTTGAAAAGACTGATCATGAGTACTAGGGATGTCATAAAATGTGGCTATGTAAATATACAATCTGTAGGTAATAAGACTGTTCAAATTTGAGAATTGACAAACAAGAAATATTTAGATATATTAGCATTATCTGAAACATTGCTAAATAACTTTGACAAGGCAAAGATCACTGAAATGACGCCCCCACACACATGCCTTCTTTCAAATACCGAGAGAAGGTAGGTCTGGTGGGGGTGTCGGAGTCTTTATTCATAAAAGTTACTCAAATCTCGAAACGTTGAAAAGAATTAATGTAACACGCTTTGAATATACAAAAATAAAATTTACGCCAAAAAATAGAGGAATATCCTTTGTAACAATCTATAAACCTCCTAGAACAAACTCTAGTATCTTTTAGGAAGAATTCGGTGCTCTCATTGAGATGATTATCATGGAAAAAAACGAATTAGTTATCTGTGGAGACTCCAATTTTTGGATGGATGATGCATCAAATCCTGACGCTTTGGCATTTAATGAGTTACTAGAATCATATCGACTATTGAATAATGTCGACAGCACAACTACTTTAACTGGTCATACGCTAGACTCAATTACAAGTGATGACATGAATAATATTGTATTTGATATAAAAGTCGAAGAGAAATTTACTATCTCCCCTGTACACAAACTTATTACGTTTAGTCTACCTCTACAGAAACATGCATTAGTAAAGAAAATAAACTTTAGACATAAATCAAATTTTTCTCCTACCGTATTTATTGAAAAAGTTACAAAGAAAATAAATGATGTTATCAACATTCCCTGTGATTATGATGACCAACGTCTGTTAGGAGCTAAGTGTGCTAATTGTCTTATGACCACTTACAATAAAGTGAGTAAAAGTGAATATGATACCATGTGCCCACCGATGGAAAAGACTATAACCGTAAAAGACCAATCTCCTGGGTTTGATGGGGAGACTTTGGTAAAAAAGAGGGAAAAAAGACGTAAAGAAAGAAAGTGGAATAGGTTAAAAACTGAAAGTACTTGGATAGAATACAAAACTGCTGCGTGTCAATATAACTACCTACTAAGAAGCAAAAAAGGGAATACTATAAGAGAAAGATCCTCGAAGGAGCAACAGACATAAATATGTTATATCATATCCTGAATGGTATAATGGGAAATGTAAAAGAAAAGAAGCTACTTGATGGATACAGTGACCAGGAACTAGCAAATAACTTTCTAGTATTCTTTGAAAACAAAAATTTAATACAAAACCAGATCATTTGTAAATACTCAACATCAAATTAATGATACACCAGGCACACGAACAAAACTAATATGATTTAACAACATAACACAAGATGAAATCACCAAAATTATCAAGAGAGCAAAGAAAACAAACTGCGCGATTTATCCTATGCCAATATCCGAATTAATAGGAGAGAGAGACTTTTCTAACCTAGCCGAAATAATAATGAGAATAGAAAATGTAACCATTCATAAATGTAAGTTTCCTAAATCTGAGGAAATGGCTAAGGTCACATCAGTTCTGAAAAATGCACTGGACTACCAGGAATTAAGCTCATATAGATCTATTTCAAATCTATCCTTTGTCTCAAAAGTGCTTGAATATGTAATTCTTGAACAACTAGTCAGCCACTTAGAAGTAATAGAAGCTTTGCCTGACAACCAATCTGCCTACAGAAAACTATACTCTACGGAGACAGCCATCTGCTCTGTTGTAAATGATATGCTAGAAATGATGGATGAAAATAAATGTGGTATTTTAATATTACTTGATCTTACTGCTGCTTTTGATACAGTTGTGCATGAACTACTACTAAAGAATCTAAGGTCCATCGGCGTTGGAGATCAAGCTTTCGAATACCTAAAAGACTACCTGGTTGGTAGAAATTACTGTGTACAAATTGGAAACTCTTATTCATCATATCAACCCTTAAACAGAGGGGTACCCCAGGGGAGTGTACTTGGCCCAATCTTATTCTGCATCTATACTATTGGTCTATCAAAAATGCTACAAAGGCATGGCGTAAAGTTTAAACTATTTGCAGATGACACACAATTTTACTTCTCCATAAATGATAAACATGACACAACTGAAACTCTAAACCGAATTCTTGATAGTGTTAGAGAATGGATGACATTTAAACAACTAAAATTGAATGAGAATAAAACTGAATTGATGGTGGTGGGCAAGAGAAACACCGTGAGAAACTTAGGTGATATTCAAATGAATATAAATAACAACTCGGTGCCGATATCTAGTAAAGTTCGAGATCTTGGTGTATTTCTTGACTGTAACCTGCCTGTAAATGCCCAAATAAATAATGTAATAAAAAGTGCTGGTTATCATCTAAGAAATATTGCGTTTATAAAAAAGTACCTGGACGAAAATTCTGTTAAGAAACTTGTGATAAACTGTGTTATTAACAGGATTGACTACTGCAACTCTATCTACTACAATTTGCCAAAAGTCCAACTAAAGAAATTACAAAACATAATAAACAGAGGAGCAAGACTGATAAAAGGTGTCCCACCTAGAGAAAAGGATCACCCCTATAATAATTGATTTACACTGGCTGTCGATTGAAGTAAGAATTGAATTTAAAATACGTACAATAACCCACCAATTTATCAGAACCGGTCGTCCAAAATATTTAAGAGAATTGCTACATATTGCGCAGCCAACAAATCGTGTCGACTCGAGAACAGTTATAGATGGCTTCAAACCGTTGGAACCTAGATTTATGTTCACTTTGGGCTCCAGAGCCTTTAAACATGCAGCCCGAGGCTATACAATAAGCTCCCACGAAACATTCGAATGATTGAAGACATCAAGGCTTTCATGTGGAAACTGAAGACTTACTTATTTCATGAGTCTTTTGACAGTGACGATTTAACAGTAAATGAACAATATGTGACTTGAAAAGATAAATACTGTGAACTAACAAGGTAAAACGACAGTGGAGGTCCTGTATAGATTGGGGTTCCCCTGCTGTATGGGACCCGAAAAGCAGCCATCAAAGTAAGTATCAAAGTTAAGACATCATATCTATACAGGAGAAGGGGATCCAACAACTGTCAGTTTCTTAATAATTCCGGAAAGGTCAGTTTTAAATTAGATAAAAGGATAATTCTGGATTAACGGAAAACAGACCTGGGATTAGATAAAAATTTCTACCTTTGGTACAGGAGATTAAAAAGGATTCAACAATATTCCTTTGGAAATAGTCATTTACATGGATTATTTTTTTTTCGCCTATGATCATTCAATTCTGTCACTTGCCCCTAACCAGGGGGAGGCCAAGGCATTATTAAGAGAACCCCTGGAGACGGCCACCTGATGCTGTTTTAATCTGACAGAGATACCTTTGGATGTTTGGC
>NC_090736.1:126227554-126230054 GCF_036898095.1 Palaemon carinicauda
GTTTATGCCTCAACATAAAAGGAATACAATTTAACCATAAAAGAAATACTTTCTGGTACAACTCAGAAACATAAATGGGGGTCTAGCCTTATATCTGCACTCTTGGTGTTGATGCAACAGTTCCTCTTTTACTTAAACCAGATTACTCAGTCACTCGCTGTCCAAAGGAAAAGGCAATTCTTTTGGCTGATGTTTTTGACAGTAAACAGAGTAATGAAAAACTTGAACTTCCACATTTCTGTTTTCCTGAGGCTAAACTAACTAGTTTAGCTTTTCGGCCTCGTGAAATTAAAGGTCTGTTGATGGACCTTGATGCTTATGGAGGTATAGACCTAAATAGTATTTTTCCTTTGTTTTTATAAAGACAGCAGATTTTTCAGCTCCAAAGTTATCTGTTATTTTGCACAAGTTAGTAAGAAGAGGAGCTTTTAGCACTTGTTGGAGTATTGGTAATGTTTCTCCTCTATGTAAATATGTTTGTGGTAGCTCAAGTCCTACTGATTACCGCCCAATTTCCATAACTCCCATACTATCTAAAGTTTTTGAACGTCTTCTGTCAAAACGTCTTAATAGGTTTGCTGAAGGTAATCATCTATTCCTGAGTTTGCAATTTGGTTTTCGTAAAGGCCTTGGAGCATGTGATGCCCTTCTTACAATCTCCAATGCTGTACAGAAATCCCTTGATTGTAGTCAGGAAATTCGTATGATTGGCCTTGATTTTAGTGGTTCCTTTTACCATGTTAATCATGAGGCCCTTGTTTTCAAACTCCAACTGTTGGGAGTGGGTGGGTCGTTTCTTAGCATTATTATCGATTTTTCAAGTAGTAGATGTCAAAGAGTTGTTGTTGATGGGCACCATAGTGAGTATAGGAATGTAATATCCGGTGTTTCACAGGCTAGTGATCTTGGCCCATTACTTTTCATACTATATACACCTGACATGTGGTTTGGCCCAGAAAACAAGCTTGTTGCATATGCAGATGATGCTACTCTCTTTGCATCAATTCCATCACCTGAATGTAGATCTGGGGTTGGTGAATCCCTTAATAGAGATTTAGCTAAAATTAGTGCATGGTGCAAATTATGGGGTATAAAGTTGAATCCTAACAAAACTCAAAGTATGATTGTAAGTGGGTCAAGGACGGTGGTTCATCAACATCCGGATCTCAGTATTGATAATGTTTCTTTAAATTTGTATTACTCTTTTAAAATTTTAGATGTGATTCTCGACAGCAAATTTACTTTTGAGAAACACATTATGTCTGTGTCTTCTTCAATTGCACACAAAAATGGCTTATTGATAGTCTTAAGATTTTCGGTGATCAATCTATTCTGAAGATGTGTTTTAATAAATTAATTCTATTTTGTTTAGAGTATTGTTCTCCTGTCTAGTCTTCAGCTGCTGATTCTCATCTTAATTGGTTGGACAGAAACTTACGGTCTATTAAATTTCTTATTCCCGATCTAGTTATTAATCTTTGGCACCGTCGTTTAATTAGTTCATTATGCATGTTGCATAAGATTTTTCAAAACTCTGACCATCCTTTACATTTAGATCTCCATGGACAAGTCTATCCTGTTCGTGATACTAGGCAGGCAGTTAATTCTAATAGCCATCATGAGGCTCAATACTACACAGTATTTTAGAAGTTTTATCCCAGCTGTTACCAAGTTGTGGAATGATCTTCCTAATCGGGTAGTTGAATCAGTAGAACTTCAAAAGTTCAAAGTTGGAGCAAATGTTTTTATGTTGACCAGGCTGACATGCGTCTTTTTATAGTTTATATATGACATATCTGTTTTTGACGTTGTTAATAGTTTATATATAACCTATCTATTTTGACGTTGTTACTGTTTTTAGAATGCTTTATTGTTAATTTGCTCTCATCCTTTTTTTAATTCCTTATTGCCTTTCCTCACTGGGCTATTTTTCCCTATTAGAGCCCTTGGGCTTATAGCATCTTGCTTTTCCAACTAGGGTAGTAGCTTGGTTAATAATAATAATAATAATAATAATAATAATAATAATAATAATAATATATCAAACATGGTTGGAGCTACCCAACTGTATCCGGACACTATAAGGGGTGCCCTTTTATATTGAAAATGTTTCCTATTAGTTGGTTGGCCATAAGTATTTTATCCGAATATTATCATTGTGTGCAAATAACTACCAAGTGATGTGTATGGAAACATACTTACTAACCTAATTTTCTACCTCAGATATGTTTTGTTAATAAAAGATGTTGACAAATAAATAGATTATAAATCATTGCAGTGGTAAGTCTAAATTTAATAACAACACCAGCTGAAGTCAGCAATACTAGCTTGTTTTCGGATGCACGCTGCATAATTTTGGAACTGTTGAGATATTTTGATACAAATAATGATGAATTACATAAACTTGAAAAAAATGTTTATATAATATATATATATATATATATATATATATATATATATATATATATATATATATATATATATATATATATCAAAAGCA
>NC_090736.1:126235054-126245054 GCF_036898095.1 Palaemon carinicauda
TATATTAGGTATATTTTTGCCAACCATTATATATGAAAACTTGATTATGATGTTACCATGTAACAGGAGTTGGAGTTTCTGCTTAAACATCTATAGTCATGTCTCCTTTAATTCCATTATATGTTTTTTATGCGAAATAAAGAAATATGTCGATCTAGATGATATTCATTAACAACGAAAATTCATAAAAATTGAAATACAATCAAGAGCTAGCCTGCTTAAAAAGGTTGGTCTATTAACAGTGCAAGGAAGAGCGATTGATAAGATAAAAACGGAAAACTGTTACAGTGTCCGGGGTTGTATAAAATATGTGCGGTATATGGCTCCACCTCTGAAAATGACCTGCATGTGAAATTAGATGCCCTGCTCTAGAGAGGTATACTATAGGCTGGTCATGTGGCAGGAGCTATGCAGTTTTTAGGTAACCAATGGAGACCCAGTCTTCTTTGCCACACATGTCACTGAGGAATGCTTTCATCGTAGACGAATCACGAGGAAAGAGCCTGTGTAAAAGGGAATTAGTAATGTCTTGCTGGTGTCATTGTCCAGGAAAACGTAAATTGCTGAGTGCAGATCTGTGGTATGTGTTGCTACAATGAGGGTTTGTAAGTCTGGCACCATGAAGCCACTTTTCCCCCAACAGGAAATAAGCCCTGGAGATTGCTGAAGGTGGTTGCAAACGGGAAAAAAAAATCTGCATGGATAACCAATGGGTCGCCATACACCCTTTCAGCTTCTGAGACATCCAGTGTGTCTTTAGGTCTCATCCTTAGTACCAGGAGGATCCAGGGAAGCTTTGTAAACCAGTTGGAGTACTTGCATCGGGATATCAAAGCTGCTTTGAAGCTGCAATGAAAAAGTTCAACCATTCTGTTAGCAGCAGGGTTGTAGGGGGTTGTCTGATGTAGGGTGACTCCCAGTAGATTTGCAGATAATGTCGATAAAAGAGAAGTGAAATTGATACCCGTATAAGAAATAAAATGCTCAGGAATACTAAATTTCACTATCCATCCTGAGACTAAGGCAGATGTTTATAGGTCAGATGTTGCAGTTTTCATGGAAATGGCTTCAGGCCAGCTAATGGAGAAGACAATGATGGTAAACAGGCAACACTGTCATTTTGATGTGGGTGCGCGACCTATCACGTCTATATGAATATGGGCAAAATAAGGATGAGGTTGCGGAAAGGTGCAAACTCCTGAAGCAACGTGTCAATTTACTTTTAAAGTTTGGCAAAGAGTACTGGCACGAACACAATCCTTAGCTGCCTTAGTAATGTCGTGCCAAATGAACTTCTTCCTTAGTAGCTGTTCAGTAGATTGGGCCGAGGGATGTGAAATGCCATGCATGAAATCAAAGAGCTACTGGAGCATGGGAGCAGGTATCCCTGGTCTAGGTCTACCAGTACTGATGTCACAGAGGAGGGTGGCGTTGGAGTCATCGAAAGGGGCGTCATCTCAAGGAAGGGATGTGCAGAATGTCTTACATGTTTGGTGCTCTTGATTTATCCGTTATGGCTCTGCAAAGTGGTTGTAATCCAATCCCAATTGAATGGCAGCCAATGTGTTCTTGAGAGGGCATTGTCAATGAAATTAATTTTCCTTGGGAAATGTTGAAGGTTGCGATTCTATTCATCCATGGCTAAGATATATTGGCATTGACAGGGGGACCAGGTGTTGGACTGTCTAATGGAGGCATGCACCAGAGACATCTGGGCCGTGCAAATGACAAAGGGCATACCATCCAAGAATTGGTGAAAGTGAAGGGCAGTCAAATGCACCAACAGCAATTCGGTGTCAAAGTTAGAGCAGTCGGATTCTGCCTTAAACAGTTTCCAACTGAAGATGGGCTTGAGTACTGCGCCAATAGCAACATCGTTGGCATCAGTGGAGAGAAGGAGAGGTGCATGTAGAATGGGAAAAGTGAGAGCAGTAGTGGTTGATAGGACATTCTCGGCATATCAGGAGGCCGCGTCTTGTAGAGGATCCCACTTCAGGTCTTTTGGCATGCCCTTGAGGGAGGGGTAGAGGTGGCAAGAGTGTCGGTGATGGCTGGAAGAAAACAGTGATAAAAGTTTATCCTGCAAAGGAAATATTGCATTGCTTTGACAGTCAAGGACGTAGGGAGGTTCTGAACGGCTGCTATCTTCTCACGGAGGGGCTGGTCTCCCTCAGGAGTGATGCAGTTCCCTAAAAACAAACACTTTATTGGCCCCAAAGATATACTTGTTGTACAGGACAACAATGCTGTTCTGTTGTAGGAGGTCAAGCATTATGCGTATGTAAAGGAGGTTTCCATCCTTAGAGGAAAAAAACACAAGTATGTCGTCCTCGTAACAAGCAGAGAAGGGGAGGTCCCCTAAGAAGCCCTTAATGAGGCCTTTAAACATGGCTCTAGCAGTACGAAGACCAAAAGAGGATTAATTGAAGGTGTATGTAGTGAAGATGGTGATTTTGGTGGTCTTTCGGAGGTCTTTTGCATTCATGGGCAGCTGATAATACCCCTAAAGGAGGCCGAGTAAGGAGAAAACCTTAGCTTTTTACAAGTAGGAGGTCATATAAGCAATTTTGGGAAGGTGTAGTGATCCAGTTCTGTCTGCATGTTCAGGGGTTTGTAATCCCCATGGGCACAGAGAGCTATCTTTCTTCAGGACGTTGTGTAAGGATGACGACCATGGGCTTTAGGCCTTCTGGTAAAGGTCCATTTCTTCCAATTTGGTGAATGTTTGTTTGAAGGCTGCTAAATGATCCGGTGCCAGAGGCCTGAATCTTACTAACACTTGGTGCCCCATCTTCTTTGTATGGTGATCAGTACTGTGTTTGGCGGGAGCAAGGCGGGTTTGACAAAGTTCTGGACAAAAAACTTCCCAGTACGACATAAGGAGGTGGCCGTAGGCATTCGTGTTTGCGCTGTTGTGGAGAGCAAGATAGGAGGGGACAGGTTGAACAGATATGGAGTAGTACGAATCCAGGTGTACTAATAGACAGCAACCAGTGAGTGGAAATGTGAGAGGAAATATGCACCACATATTGGCAATGTAATGTCGGCAACGAGAAACTTCCAATCATATTTTGTGCTTCCAAACTATAATGTGAGGGTCTCATAACTGTGGGTGTTTATCACAGATTCGTTGGCAGCAACTAGGTGGACGTTGACCATCTAATATAGACTAAGTCGTGTCTTGGCAGAAGAGAATGGCAAGGCTCCGTGTCTACCAAAATTTGCACAGCCGTACAGTATCATGTAAAAAGAATATATTAGTGATAGGGGAGGCCACAGCCACAAGTGATTTCCTACTTACACGTTTTTTGGCCACTATCAACCTTTCGAACATTCCTTCGAAGCACCCCTGAATCTGGAAGGTTAGTAGCATATCTGCAGCCAATGGGCATCAGTAAGTGGCTGGAGTAGTTGTTGGTTGGGGCATAAGGGAGTGGTTCTATATGTGGGTAGAGGGCAGCTTTGTCACCGCTCCAGCACGTCAAGAAGTGGGCATCTGTACCTAACCGCTTTCTTGTCAAATTCAGTCAATGTTGAATAGCTGTCCACTTCGTCAGGAGTTGAGACGTTGACGGAGATCTTGGAGATGGTGAAGTGCCTGTCCATAATGGCGTCAACTTTGGTCATCGGGTCCTTCATGGGCAAAATATTGACAGTTGGGAAGGCAGCGTGCTCAGTTTCGGATAGGCGACCTATTCAAAGGGCACGAAGTAGATTCACTTCAGGAAGGGACCCATCTGCAGCGGGTTGCAGGCGAGCGATGCTGGTTATTTCCCTGAGGGTCGGCAAAGCCTTTTGATTCCCCAATGGTTGTTAAGTGAGCTGAAAATATTTGGGTATACAGGTAGCTTGTCATGGTGAATACCGCTCCAGGAGGTATGCTTTGAGGGAGTTATACGTTATTGGGTGTCCCATTAGTCGCAGAGCCTATCTGATATATTCTGGAAAATACCCTTTGGATTTTGATTTTCCATGAGAACATAATCTGCTTTTGTGCTCAAGAGAGTCACACCCTTAATGTGAAACTGGAGTTTGGCGGGATGAAACCAAGGGGAAGGCCTCTTCACTGGCGAATGGCGGTAGTTGAAGGGGTTAGGCTGTGATAATAGATACAGTGACGGATCCCGGCTTCATCAAACAGTAAGAAACAGCAGTGAGTGGGAAGGAGAGAAGGCGCCAGTTAAGGGATAACTGAGATGCAGGATGAATGCAATTGAATTTTGTTAAACAATCTTTGAATTTATTTACACGGACTTGTGAGCAAGAACGTCATAAAATTTCATATACTATAAGCTTGAGCTAGCATACTTACACAGGTTGGTCTATCAACAGTACAGGGTATAGTAAATGATAAAATGCAAAAAGGAAAACCGTTAAAGTGTAGGAGCATGTATGAAACAGGCGTGGTATATTCGCAACATAACGTCAACCCAACCCGTATACATAAAAAAAAAATTTACTCTGAAAAAGCAATACGTATTAAGTGTATTGTTGATGAGAGTAAATTACCTATTAATAAAATAATTAACCCGGTACTTAAAATATATTAGTATTTAGCTTTTTTTTTTTTTTTTTTTTTTTTGTATCGATCTACAGCTAGGTTGCATGATGGGCACTAGGATGAGAGGAGTCCACGGCCATGAATAAGGTGACTGTGTATTATTGTGATTTTTTTTAACTTTCCTTAATCCTTGTGAATGAAACGTATGACAAAAAAGATGATGAAAATGCTGAAGGAGAGAGTGTTTGACAGATACAGAAGACTAACTACACGAATGAAATTGAGTATTATTAAAAACCATAATATTGTTATTAAGGATATGTGTTTTTTTTAATGAATTTCATCAACCTTTGTGGTCTTGTTAACTGATTGAATGACAATGCCTGGAAGATAAAAAAGAACGGAATACAATAACTATATCCATAAACTGATACATATATTTGTTCCCTAACTGTCAATGTAGCTAAGCGTATCACCATATTGCATTATATATTAATGTATATCAAGTAAGGTAATTTCTCTCTCTCTCTCTCTCTCTCTCTCTCTCTCTCTCTCTCTCTCTCTCTCTCTCTCTCTCTCTCTCTCTCTCTCTCTCTCTCATGGCTTTGAGCAAAATTAACCGTTAAAGTAGATCCATCAGGGAATCACTTTGGATAGCTGTGGTATATTATATACAAAATCATATTACCTTTTGGCAGCAAGACTGCCTCAGGCATTTCTTGTTTGTTAACATCTTATGAAAAAAAAAGAAAAACAATTCCTTTGTCTGGAATGCAATCAATATAGATTTATCTATTACTTTATCATATGAAAGTAAGAGGCTCTTTTTATAAATCTAGGCATTTTAACATATTATAAAGTAGTTGGAAATGTTATCCTTCACTCAAATAATACACATTGCTAAACTTATGGCCAAATTATAATATCTAATTATAATATGCTGAAGTGAAAGTGGATAAAATATAATTCTTGGTTAGTATTATAATTGGTAACACATGATTATTATGAAGGTTGTGAATTTCATAGTTTTGGGAAAGCTCATTGCCAATAAAGTGTATTTGATCTATAGATAATTTTAAAGTATTATATTATGTCTTTGAAATATAAGATTACAGCTGTAAAAGCTCTAATTTCTGTACAATTCTTCTTCCCAGCTGGTTCCCATTTTAAAATAGGTCGCCGTTGCGGATGAGCTGTTTCCATCTTTTTCTATTTTGCGCTTCTGCCTCATCAATTCCCTTCTCCTGTACGTCTTCTCTCACACAGTCCCTCCCTTTATTTCTTGATCTCCCTCTTCTTCTTCTTCCTTGAACCTCCATCTCCATAGTGTCTCCCAACGTGGTCCTCATCTCTCCTCATCAGGTGTCCATACCATCTCAGCCTCCCTTCCTGCACTTTCTTTGATATTTCCACCACCTTTGTCGAACCCCTTATGTAGTCATTTTCTATCCGATTCTGTACAATTAATCTGTTGATTTTAGTAGGTAGCTATATTATGCTTCAACTGTGTTAATTTTCACAACACTACCTTAAAAAGAATAAAGTAAAGAGTTATATGATATACTTCTAAACGCATATCGTGCGATGATCTTAAAAATAATCTCAAATCCCAGACGAAACTTTGTAAGTTTTTATGCTATAACATAGAAATAGAAAATCGAGCTTATACGATGCTATGAACGCTAATAATGAACAATAAAAGCTAAAAACTACGGAACATAACGCAACAAACCACTGTAGGTCTTCCCATTAATTCTAACCTTTCCGCAGTAGCGTCATAAATTCAAAAGGTTGCTCAGAAAACTCCAACTCTCTGCGTTTACACAGTATTTATACTACTTGCCTTTGAAGAGGATACGAGGCAGAGAAAAATTACAAGGCTCTCGCTCTTGGTCTTTTAGATACGTTATAATTGAATATTTGTACATTATAGGGGTAGTATCATATATATATATATATATATATATATATATATATATATATATATATATATATATATATTTATATATATATATATATATATATATATATATATATATATACAGTATATATATACATATATATATATATATACAGTATATATATATATATATATATATATATATATATATATATATATATATATATATATTAATAAAGGAGAAAACCAACAAGAAAACGGCATCCTTAATAATAATAATAATAATAATAATAATAATAATAATAATAATAATAATAATAATTATAATAATAATAATAATAATAATAATAATAATAATAATAATAATAATAATAATAATAATAATAATAATAATAATAATAATAATTTTCGATACTGAGTTTTTTTCCATTTAATTCTAAACCTATGAACATCGAAACATTATTATTGTTTGGATGACTGTTTATTGTATATAATTTTCTTTGAAATTCTGATGGCATCACTTCCACACATTCAAGTGTCAATCCTTGAGATTCAAGCGATCTCAAAAGGGTGTCCGGACAATTCGGTCCCGGACAATTCGGCCCTGGACAATTCGGTCCCGGACAATTCGGTACTAGGACAATTCGGTACCAGGACAATTCGGTACTAGGACAATTCGGTACCAGGACAATTCGGTACTAATTAATTCTTATAATATGAAAAACAGTATTTTTCCAATTTTTATCGTTTCTAAAATTCCTATCAGTTCTAAGCACTCATTTAAATTTCCTAGTTCTTCTGTTAGAATTGAACGAGATGTTTGACTTGTGATTGTCCCTCCTGGATATTTGCAGTAGCAACTTTTGCACTCACTTCAGCTGCAGTTGTGCTATGAATTTGTTATCCAATATATTTAAGCGCATGAAAATTAACATCTGAGTGAAGCCATGCTTTGCAAGTCCGCCTTCCAAAACGCCAATATATCTTCGTACCATCAGCATTTTCTTTATGTTATTGGTACACGTAGTTTTCCTTTTCAACTAATTTCCTTTTTCCTTTTTCCGACTGTATGCAGTTGCAAGACTCCATTGTGTGAATAATGGGGTGAAACTAGACTAAAAAGTCTGGAATAAAGAAACTAATAAAGTCATTTTGTTTATATATTTTTTTTTTAAACTAAGGGCATAACCAAAGTAATCGTTTAGTAATAAAAGAGTTAGGTCGATTGTTTATGTTCTTTGTGAACAACTAGTGAATAACCAAACTAAGTAGTTAGGTATTGAGGTGATATTAAACATAAATAGTTCATGATATGTAATATAAAAATATCATATTTTCCTGATTTTAGAAAATGTCAAGCCTGGTACCGAATTGTCCTGGTACCGAATTGTCCGGCACCGAACTGTCCAGGACCGAATTGTCCGGGACCGAATTGTCCAGGACAGAATTGTCCTAGCACCCTCAAAAGACGTGATTCATGGAACAGTTTCGGCTTGATACTACTTTCCACTTGAACAGTATATAATAGTTCTCCTTATATATTACGAGATAGTGGACAATTATTTGGTATTAAAAGATCATGCCTAGAGAAAAAAGAAAATGCAGTCTTATTCGCGTACGAAGACTTTTGGATTAAGCTCATGAATCCTTTTTATGTGATGCTATTTCCGTCCAGTTTTTTTTTTTTCTCTTTTGTCATATTCCTGTATTTTATTGTTCGATGGCCCTTTTTATTGAGCTAAAAAAAATTTGGGGTGATCACAACGCCACAATCTTTATTTCTAAAGTTAGGGATATCAAAATGAAAATACTTTTTTAAGGCTGGTTGGTTTAGAACACTTTTGTAACTTATGAATTTTTATTTTAGTATCAACTTCAAGACAAGAAAAACTAAAACAAATATCAAAATATTTCTTTACGATTCTGCATACTGTCTATCTGTATCAAGTTGATTATTGATTAAATCTGATGTTTTTGAAGAAAAAGAATGATAGTTGATCTTGAGGGATTCCACGTAATAGCAAGACCTTTGACAGTAGAAGCAATTGGTGAGTATATATTACAATATTATTACGCCAATATATACTTGCAAAGTAATTGTGTAAAATTTCTACTCTCGATTACGACTATTATTACCCTTGTCTTGAAAAGAAGAAGAGAGACATGTTCATGAGTGTTTTACTAGAAAGTTCCCTTATTATTAACGAAATAGATTTTATTTGATCAGAGTTTCACACATGATAAAATGATAGGTCAGTGACGTGTTCATAACAAATGTCATACGGTAGCAAAGAATTAGTTTAAAGAAATAGTATCGGAATGGTAAGATCTATTGCGTTACCGTTCTTATAAGAGAAAGTGGTTTAATCTTGAGAGATTATCCCAAAACGTTAAAGATAACTTTACAAAATGGAGGAAAAATTAGCCATAAGATGTGTAAATGAGTAAATCATCCATGATATATAGAGAACTTGGGCTTATTTCCATTGCTAACAAATTACCTTAAACTAAATGGAGTAGAAAGAGCTTTGCGTTAAAGGAATATGTATTTCCACCTTTAGCTTTGAGGAGACAAGAGCATCTTTACCCTCATTGGCTTAATTAATGTAATTTATATATAAGACACGTAAAATCGACCATCATAAACCTACATTAAAGTCAGGTTGCTCAATGAACTACAATCTTTAACGTTTTACATTAGAAGTTATAATAATGGATTTGAATAATGAAACTACCTTTGACTTACTCAAAAGCTGTAGGGTGCCAGGGTGAAA
This sequence comes from Palaemon carinicauda, assembly GCF_036898095.1. Lineage (NCBI taxonomy): Eukaryota > Metazoa > Arthropoda > Malacostraca > Decapoda > Palaemonidae > Palaemon > Palaemon carinicauda. The sequence continues at coordinate 126,244,230 of NC_090736.1, forward strand.
TATGGAATGTAATATAATTAGATAGAATGTTAAAACCTAACAGTCAAAATATGAAAATCTTACCTTTTGTCTATGAATATATTCCCTTCTAATATTTATGCATCTTACAATTTATCTTGCATTGATTATTATTATTATTATTATTATTATTATTATTATTATTATTATTATTATTATTATTATTATTATTATTATTATTATTATTATTATTATACTATATTCATTGCCGTTCTTGTCTTACGCATATAAGCACTTAATTTTTAATATATGTAGGTTAATAATTACCTTGAAATGTAAATATGATGAATGTTTCACAGAAACTAATCAGCATGTCATTTCTCAGGAACGTTTTTAACGTATTATTAGCCTCTTTATTATTAACATTATAGCTCTAAATGAATATGCATTATAGGGAAAAAATCGAAAAAAAAAACATCAGCTAACATAGCTAGCTCTCCCATAATGAAATACCAATAATGAGAAACTATGATTCTAAAAATAAAATAAGAATAAAAAAAATCGATAACTTAACAACCAAATAAATACACGTACACAAATAACAAACCTCCGCGTGCTTCGACTTCACTTGAACACTAAATAATGCGACCAAAGGAAATGTCAAGAAACTTCCAAGGAGTCTCCTCAGATAATATTATCTCCTTAAGGGAGAGTTTTTTTTTTTTTTTTTTTTTTTACCGTAAGAATGATGATCAGTGAAACTCGAGGAATTCTCCTGGTACAGGCCAGGTAGTGTTAAAGTAGTAGGACATTCCGCCCAACGGAATAGAGATAAATCCTGTTAACCACACAAGGTTGGGCATGTTT
>NC_090736.1:126250054-126252554 GCF_036898095.1 Palaemon carinicauda
CTGCAGCATCGTTCAACTGCCGGAAGAATTGGGACCAACAAATTTATAAAGCGTATCGAACTTTTATATGTTCTCGGTTTCATTCTATCAGATATTACCTAATTTTGTTGTAGGTATATCATACTGTTTGCCTTCAGAATTTCTCCTGTGGGCATTTTTTTCCCAAGTAAATCATTGCTATAAACTCAACACGAGGTTTGGCTATCAATTTCAATCATCTCCTAATTAACAACATATTGATAATGTCAAGCTGATGGCAGCAAATAACAATAACAATAACAATAACAATTATAATAACAAAAACTATAATAATAATGATAATAATAATAATAATAATAATAATAATAATAATAATAATAAAGATAATAATAATAATGATAATAATGATAATAATAATAATAATGTTTAATCGTATTCTATAAAAAAACAATTCTGCATATATAGAAATAAAATTATCACTGCACGTGCATACATACATTATATATATATATATATATATATATATATATATATATATATATATATATATATATATATATATATATATATATATGGATATATATATAAATATATATATATATATACATATATATATATATATATATATATATATATATATATATATATATATATATATATATGTGTGTGTGTGTGTGTGTAGTATATATATATATATATATATATATATATATATATATATATATATATATATATATATATATATATATGTGTGTGTATATATATATATATATATATATATATATATATATATATATATATATATATATATATATATATATATATATATATATATATATATATATATATATATATATATATATATATATATATATATATATATATATGAAACTGATCAAGATCTACTCCTCAAATCCGGACTGTGTAATTATATTTCGATTCCAGAACCTAATCTAAGCTTGGAATTGAGATATTTCCTTTAATCTTAAAAAAAAAAAAACCATCCCTTGAATACACATTTTGATAATATTTACTGAACTTTTTTAGTTTCTTCTTTTGATATTTACATAACTTCTAAATAATTCATAATCTTCACGAGCCGAAGGGTTAATTATATTTTTTGCCTGAAACCTTGGTATACTGCATGTTAAAAAAATAACCTTCACATAATTAGCTTTAAATTCTCTAGATAAGCTATAGGAGAGAGAGAGAGAGAGAGAGAGAGAGAGAGAGAGAGAGAGAGAGAGAGAGAGAGAGAGAGAGAGAGAGAGAGAGAGCTTTGTAGAATTGGATTTTCATGGTGCTTTTTAAAAATTGGTTCGTACTTTCACTACTTGTTTGTAACTCTTACTTTAAACGTAATTTAATTATAGTAAGAAAATAATGGAATATGTCTAGTAAGACAAGATACCTTAGAAACCGAAGCAGAATTGTTTGAAAATGTATATTTTTTTTCTTTTTTTTTTGGTAGAATTGGTTGGTAATGATTGTACGATTGACATTCGAATTTATTCTTTCCTATGAATTCCGTCGATTTATCTGTCTCTCTCTGTCTTTCTGTCCGTACCTTCTTGCATTACCGTTAACAATCCTGATAATTATGTTATCCTTTTCAGGTCTTCTACGTTTCGTGTTTGCGAACGAAAAGCCTGATGTTAAGTCGTCACAGCGTGAGGTGGAGAGCGTTCTGTTAAAAGGTGAAGATCGGATACAGAAAGGAGCTAGGGTAGGAGCGAGCCTTGGAAGAAAAATACTTTGTCTTCCAGAAGTAAACACCCTGTTGTAAGAGATAATTCCAAGCCAAGATATATTACAAGATTTTTGTTGTTAGGCGATACAACTTTCAGACCTATCGGGGTAAAGCCACTGATCCTTTGCCACAAATTTGCAATACCCTTCTCCTCTAACAATATTGCTGATATCCAGATCGTACCTTATAAAATTCTGCATGTCCCAGGATTTGCTTTAAAGTGTTTAAAAGCGGCACATGCTTCCAAGTGGTTCAATTTTCCAATTAGGAACTCCACTTTGCAAGGTGTCACATAAACACATTTGTTCATGAAAGAAATCTATGAACAATTTAAGATTTTATTATTCCTAATTACATGATGTCAGCTCTCATAAAAAAAAGAATAAAAATAAAAAATCGCTTCCTTTCTTAAATCTTTGATGTTTATGAAATAAGTTATAACTGATGGACACGTGAGACGAGGTAACTCTCCTAAAGATAACACATACCGATAAAAAAAAAATTCTGATATTTAAAGCTTACAAGATTCTCTTTTTAGTTTTATTCTTCATTATTAAAAGGTCAATTTAATATATAAATCACTTCTCCATGTTTTTCTGACATCTACAATTAACATTACAAAGAATTTGAAAGCAGACTTGATATATATATATATATATATATATATATATATATATATATATATATATATATATATATATATATATATATTTATACTGTATATATTTATATAAATATATATATATATATATATACATATATATATATATA
>NC_090736.1:126265054-126277554 GCF_036898095.1 Palaemon carinicauda
ATTGAAATCACGTGTGCTTGTGATATATGTTCATTTAAAATAACCACGTGTTGCAAACTTACGATTCAGCTATCATGGTGGAGATGGGATTATTTTAAGTCTATGAACAGATTCCTGAATTCGACAGGAATATGTACGGGGACTTGTCATAAACTTTTTATCTCTCTTGATAGCTCAGTCGGTATGGTCTCTTTAGGCATGGTTTCCAGCAGAACTGGTGGGGGTTCGAATCTCCACCCGGCCAGAAGCTGTTACCATAAAATGAATTCTAAGTGGATTTATATTCCCAAGATAGAATTCGGTATTAAATGCCATTCGTGGGTGATATTTACATTGATTGAAATCACGTGTGCTTGTGATATATGTTCATTTAAAATAACCACGTGTTGCAAACTTACGATTCAACTATTATGGTGGAGATGGGTTTATTTCAAGTCTATGAACAGATTCCTGAATTCGACAGGAATATGTACGGGGACTTGTCATAAACTTTTTATCTCTCTTGATAGCTCAGTCGGTATGGTCTCTGCAGGCATGGTTTCCAGCAGAACTGGTGGGGGTTCGAATCTCCACCCGGCCAGAAGCTGTTACCATAAAATGAATTCTAAGTGGATTTATATTCCCAAGATAGAATTCGGTATTAAATGCCATTCGTGGGTGATATTTACATTGATTGAAATCACGTGTGTTTGTGATATATGTTCATTTAAAATAACCACGTGTTGCAAACTTACGATTCAACTATCATGGTGGAGATGGGTTTATTTCAAGTCTATGAACAGATTCCTGAATTCGACAGGAATATGTACGGGGACTTGTCATAAACTTTTTATCTCTCTTGATAGCTCAGTCGGTATGGTCTCTTCAGGCATGGTTTCCAGCAGAACTGGTGGGGGTTCGAATCTCCACCCGGCCAGAAGCTGTTACCATAAAATGAATTCTAAGTGGATTTTTATTCCCAAGATAGAATTGGGTTTTAAATGCCATTCGTGGGTGATATTTACATTGATTGAAATCACGTGTGCTTGTGATATATGTTCATTTAAAATAACCACATGTTGCAAACTTACGATTCAACTATCATGGTGGAGATGGGTTTATTTCAAGTCTATGAACAGATTCCTGAATTCGACAGGAATATGTACGGGGACTTGTCATAAACTTTTTATCTCTCTTGATAGCTCAGTCGGTATGGTCTCTGCAGGCATGGTTTCCAGCCGAACTGATGGGGGTTCGAATCTCCACCTGGCCAGAAGCTGTTACCATAAAATGAATTCCAAGTGGATATATATTCCCAAGATAGAATTCGGTATTAAATGCCATTCGTGGGTGATATTTACATATATATATATATATATATATATATATATATATATATATATATATATATATGAATATATATATATATATAAATATATATATATATATATATATATATATATTCATATATATATATATATATATATATATATATATATATATATATATATATATATATATATATATATATATATATATATATATATATATATCCCTTTAGATACAACATAGCGATGACCATTCTTAAATGGATAGAAATGAATAATTCTTAAATAATCAACTTTATAGTGACCGCAGGTTTTCTTCTTTCTTTTTCCAAAATGAACATACATGTAAAATGTTTTTCGCTATCATAATACTCCGGTATAGGCTTATTTATTTGTTTCTTTATGCTCTATCTGTTTCGGTTCGTATTGTAATAAGAATGTACTAGTTGTCAATCAGTTCTTTAACTAAGGTTACCAAAACAGGAATTGCAGCAATATAGGATTTAGGAGACAGCAACTCAAGTAATTGCTGGCGTATGGTAAGAAGGGGCTTATGAGTTTATGCTTGGTTGAAAAATCCAATCGAAGGAGGTGAGTGAGAGGGGGTGAGCAAAGTATCCTTTTCAGAGTTTTGTTTGAGAAGATCAATCATTAGTCATTAGTATATATGATATTCCCCATATTCGACACATCTCTGAATGTCAAAATGTACTGTATATATTATGTTTATTTTTTCGCCATTTATTACATTTATTTTCATGTTTATCTCCATTCATTATATGCATGCAGGTAACATCTTTTTAGAGGCTTCACCGATGTTATTGGTTCTTTTTGCATTCAAATAGTAGTGATAATAATAATGGTAAAGGTTTGTTACTATTATTATTATTATTATTATTATTATTATTTTTATTATCATTATATATATATATATATATATATATATATATATATATATATATATATATATATATATATATATATATATATATATATATATATATATATATTTATATATATATATATATATATATATATATATATATATATTTATATATATATATATATATATATATATATATATATATATATATATATATATATATATATAGTGTGTGTGTGTGTCTGTACGCGCTTAGTTATATGTGTAACTATATTTTTTCTGTATGCCTTAAAAATAATCAATGAACATACATAAGGACCATTAAAGAAAAGAAAATTCTATTTGGTAATGAATTAAAAAAAATTTACGGATAATTTAACGTAATAAAACATTAAGACATGATAAACGAACCAAAATACTATCGACCATTTAACTAAATAATGAAGGAATTTAATTATCTCATTAATATTCCACAATTCATTTAAAAATTTGATGGTTTTTATCCCCTTGATTATAATGCCTAGATCATTACGCTTACAATTTTCGACCCACTCACTTCATCATAGTTTCTTTTTTTCTAGATTACTGGGCACAAATGGACAGATATTGGATTTTTGAGACTTTCCAGCCCGCAGTTCTTTCTCCTTAAGTGAACGGACAAGATAGAAAAAAAATTATAAATGTACATCTCATAATAAGTTAATGACTTTTAGATTGTCTCAGTACGACGTGTAATTGGTAGAATGCCCGACAAAAATAACTTTTTATCTATATGGGCTTTATAGAAAAATTATACAAAACATATTAAAATAAAGATTTTTTTTTCAGCTTCTTGAGATGATAAAGAAAAATAAAGAGCTTGCTAATATTTACAACTCCCCAAAAAGGACGTGGAGAAGAGGAATATATAAAATGAAAAGTCTAATGTAAGCATATATTTTTAGAAGAGGAAGAAGGAAAATAGAAATACGAAAATGCACATATCTTTCCATTATGAACGATGATAGTATACATAATTAAATTAGGCCCCAAAAATACCAGTTAAAAAAATTTTTGAAAGGGGAAAGTTTTCACTATGCTGTGTAAATAAAGAAGTAGTATTGATAGCTACCGATTTAAATATGGCTTCCTTGTGTCCAATATATGTTAATATTCTACAACAATTTTCCATTTCATAGATATGTGAATTTACCTGTTTAGAAATATAACTGTCTGAAAAAACAAACTGAATATATATGTAATTTCTGCTTACAATATGTAGAACTAAGAACAAAAAGTATATTTAAAAAAAAAAAAAAATGATTTTCAACACTAGGGACCCAGTATTGATGTTGTTTCTCAAAGTGATGAATAATTAATTGGAATTCAGGTGAAGCCAATTGGTTATGGATATTGAGGAAAAAATTAAAATTGGTAATTGGAATGTTAGAACCAAGAATCATATTGGGAAATTACAACAAATGTTGGATAAATTTACAAAATATATTTTGGATATCTTTACTCTACATTAAACACATTGTAAGGGGATTGGCAAGGAAACCTTAGATCTAGGGGTAAAGGTCAAGGTCAGGAAAAGGTAAAAACAAATCAGTAAACTTGAAATCAATTCAACCAGATCTTATGACTTTTTCAGTAGGATCGGCCATGATCGAAAGACAAACTGATTAGATTTTTTAGGTGATAGGATCAAAATATCAAGGTCAAGGTAACGAAAAGGTGAAACACGTCTTTCTGCTTAATCATGGCCGTTTTTTTTTTTTCTATTTTGTACAAAACTAGTGATTAAATGTGCATAATTCAATTGCCTCTATTTCAATATATGTGTTTTGTGACCAAATACCCACAACATCATCAGTTTTCTTTGTGACAAAAGCGGCGGTGGCAGAGATACGCGCTCTACCAAGTGGCCGTTCTAGCTGTTATTAATGCTGTGACAGAGATTTTAATTACCAAGTGTCAATAAGCTTTTTGGTGATACTGTAAGTTATGTTGAAGTATTTTACTCAACATCAGTACTTTTTGAAGTCTATTTTATGATATACTTATGAAGAGTGAGATGTCAAGGCGAGATGAATGCAACTGAGTAACTTTATTTCTGACACATTGAGTATATATACACACTAGGTCCCGGTAAGAAGGTCACAAAACACAAACATGCTATTTCATGTCAAACCGGCAACCGGTTCTGTTAACGGTTAACAATGAAGTATGCAGACAGGTTAATACAAGTTGCTGTCAGTGAGATCGTAGAGTGAAGATACAAAGGATAATATATATAAAAAAGAGAAATGTCATTACTATATTCGATTATGTGACACACAGGTGGTATATGGCTCCCCCCCTAAAAATGACATACTGTACATGTTGAATAGGGCGCCCTGCCCTAGAGAGGCGAACTGTAGGCGGGTCATCTGGCAGGAGATAAGCAGGTTGTAGACCAGTGGTTCTCAAACTATGGGTCGCGACCCAAAGTTGGGTCGCGAGATCAATTTTGATGGGTCGCAGGGACACAGGAACATTATCATGCTTTCAGTGTTTCAGTGTATTTCAGTTGCTTAATTGAATTATTCTTCTTTAACCACAAATTACTTTTGTTATGTATGTTCATCTTCCCCCCACCTCCCTCCTCCTTGGCCCCATGTAATGGTGTCTCTGACAGGAAAGACTCCTGTATCAAACAAGCTTAACCCCGAGCATGATATGAGATGCAGCCTTACGACAATGATTCCACGATTTGACAAACTGGTAAACGAGAAGCAGCACCATGGATCCCATTAATTTAGTTTTGTGGATGAAAAACAGTGCCATGAATTCTATTAATTTAGCTTTGTGAATTAAAAGCAGTGCCATAGATTCTATTAATTTAGTTTTGTGAATTAAAAGCAGTGCCATAGATTCTATTAATTTAGTTTTGTGAATTAAAAGCAGTGCCATGGATTCTATTAATATAGTTTTGGGAACGAAAAGCAGTGCCATGAATCCTGTTCGTTTAGTTTTGTGAAAAGGAAAAGCAGTGCCATAAATCCCACTAGTTTAGTTTTGTGAATGAAAAGCTGTACACATTATTTTTTTTCCAAAATAAAGTGTATATATCATTGCATGTTTTCTTTCTCTTCACTTTACTCTGGGTCGCGAAGGAATGAAATGTTTCAAATAGGGTCGCTCATGAAAAAGTTTGAGAACCACTGTAGACGATCGATGGATACCCAATCTTCTTTGCCACAAATGTTTAGTAGGAATGCTTCCGGATTGAATCAGATCACAAGGAAAGGGCCCGTGTAAGTGGGTGTTACCAGTGGCTTCCTAGTGCCATTGCTTACGAAGATATGCGTTGCAGAGCGCAAGTTTGTCGGTATGTGATGCTTCGCTGGGGGCTTGTAGGTCTGGCGGCATGGATTAAATTTTCCCATGATGTGACGTATATGCTGGAGATCGACGGAGGAGGTTGCAGAGGGAAAACATTTGGCAGGGACCACCAGCGGGTCGCCTGAAACCATTTCAGCTGCCGAGACGTCCAGGGCATCTTTAGGAGCGGTCCTTAGTCCCAGGAGGACCCAGGGAAGCTGAGTAAGCCAGTTGGAGTCCTTGCAGCGGGACATCAAAGCTGCTTTGAGGGTGCGATGAAAACATTCAACCATTCCATTAGCAGCGGGGTTGTAGGCAGTTGTCTGATGTAGGGCAATGCCCAGGAGATTCACTATTGATGTCCACAATTGAGAGGTGAAAGTGGTACCCCTGTCAGCAGTAATATGCTCAGGGATACCAATTCTTGCTATCCATCCTGAGAGTAAGGCAGATGTACATGAGGCGGACGTTGCAGTTTCCATGGGAATGGCTTCAGACTAACGAGTGGAGAAGTCGATGACGGTAAACAACTAAACAATGTCCTTGTGATGTGGGTAGGATGCCTCCAACGTCGACGTGAATGTGGACGAAATGACGCTAAGGTTGAGGAAAGGTGCACACTCCTGAATCCGTGTGTCGATGTACTTTGGAGGTTTGGCAAGAAGTACAGGTGCAGACCCAATCCTTAGCATCCTTAGCAATGCCGTGCCAAATGAACTTCGTCTTCAGCAGGTGTGCAGGAGAACAGCGTGATGGATATGAAAGGCTGTGAATGAAATCAAACGCCTGTCGACGCATGGGAGCAGGAATCCATGGTTGGGGTCTACCAGTAGTGATGTCATAGAGGGTGGTGGTGTTGGAGTCGTCGAAGGGGATGTCTTCCCAACGGAGGGATGTGCAGGATGTCCTACATGCTTGATGCTCTGAATCCTGTCGTTGGACTTGAGCCAAGGCGTTGTAATCTAATCCCAGTTGAACGTCGGCCAGCATGTTTCTTGACAGGGAATCGGCAACGGGATTAATTTTCCCAGGGACGTGTTGAAGGGTGCAATTGTAATATGCCATGGCGGAGAGATGTTGGCGTTGACGGGTGGATCAGGACCCAGACTGTCGAGTGAAGGCGTGCACCCGAGGCATGTGGTCTGTGCGAATGATGAAGGGCGTACCTTCTAAGAAATGGCGAAAGTGATGGACAGCCAAGTGCACCACCAGCAATTCGCGATCGAAGGTAGAATAACCTGATTCTCCATTGGACAGTTTTCTGCTGAAGAAGGCCAATGGGCAGGGCGAGCCGTTGACCACCTGTTCGGGTACTGCACCAATAGCGACGTCGCTGGCATTGGTGGAGGGAATGGGAGCGGCATGTGGGATAGGAAAAGTGAGAGCCGCAGCAGTTGATAGGGCATTCTTTGCGTTGCAGAAGGCCGCTTCTTTAAGGGGACCCCACTTCAGGTCTTTTGGCTTACCACTGAGGGAGGCGTAGAGGGGAGCAAGAGTGGCGGCAATGGCTGGCAGAAAACGGTGATAATAGTTGACCATGACAATGAATTCCTGCAGTGCTTTGACGGTCGAGGGCGTGGGGAAGTTCTGAATGGCTGCTACCTTCTAAGGGAGGGCATGGACTCCTTCAGGAGTGATACGGTGCCCTAAGAACGACACTTCAATGGCGCCAAAGTTACACTTGTCGTACCGAACTAAAAGGCCGTTTTATGGTGGGCGGTCGAGCACGATGCGCAGGTGACGAAGGTGTTCTTCTTCTGAAGAAGAGAACACAGGTATGTCGTCCATGTAACATACACAGATGGGGAGGTCCCCTAAGAAAAGTGGCCCCAGCATTACGAAAGCCAAAACAGGAGTAATTAAATGTGTACGTACTGAAAGGAGTGGAGATGGCGGTCTTGGGGATGTCTCCTGGGTTCATAGGCACCTGATAATACCACTTCAGGAGGTCGAGCGTGGAGGAAACCTTCCTTTTTGTGCAGGTAGGAGGTCACGTCGGTGATGTTTGGGGGTTGGTAGTGATCTGGTTCTGGTGGCATGTTCAGGAGCCTGTAATCGCCACACAGTCTGAGGAAGCCGTTTTTCTTCAGGATGATGTGTAAGTGTGAGGACCATGGGCTGGAGGCCTTTTTGGCAAAGGCACATATTTGCATTTTGGCGAATGTCTGTTAGGCGGTTGCCACTTGATCCGGCGCCAGACGTCTGAATTTGGCGAAGACTGGGGGTCCCGTTGTCCTAATATGGTGATAAATACTGTGTTTAGTAGGAGTCTTGGGCGTTTGGCGAAGTTCTAGACGGAAACTTCCGAGTACAACGTAAAAAGCTCGTAAAAATTATTAGTGCTATAAAAAAGAAGAAAAAAACAAAAACTCATAAGTGGCTTTTTAAATCATTATTCCGATATACCTTTTAGCCATGGTACTCTCATATTTAGTTTCATCAAAATGTAAATCGCCTCCAAGGTTTTCGAAGATATCGTCTTAAACTTATTTAAGACTGCTATTCTGTGTATCATAAAACCATTAAACAACTTCCGTAGACTTCAAACATAGCCTACAAAGTGTATTAAGATACTACTTGTCATCACACATATATATAAAAAAACCTAAACCTTTGCATACCTTCTAATATCATTCTTATGCGCAGTTACTCGAAAAAAAAAATCAGATTTCATAGGAGAGGTCTCGTTCGCATCCGACATTAAACTGATGTACTAGAATATGAAAGTCTTTATTGATAAAAGATTTGAAAGCCCTTTCCTACGCTTATCATATAATAACCTATTGATTTACGGTTATGATATCAAAGAGAGAGAGAGAGAGAGAGAGAGAGAGAGAGAGAGAGAGAGAGAGAGAGAGAGAGAGAGAGAGAGAGAGAGAGAGAGAGAGAGAGAGATTCGATTGTCAGATTTTATGACGGTTGGAGTAGTACCTATGTTTATGCCAAATACTCTTTCCATGGGCAAAGTGACGCCAAATTATACTTATCAATAATATCAACCAATTAAAAAGAAAACTGATAGAAAGTTAAATTATAAACATTTGTGGTTATTACTCCAACGTTTTTAGCAAAAACGTCTTACTCTTGTAAACTTTTTTTTTTTTATACACTTATATCATTTTTCTATTGTAGAGTTTATTAATAACGCTTTTCTTACTCCTATAAATGATGGATAATGGACTTTGAGCTAAAATATCATGGCTCAGTAAATAAAATTGTTCTTTATCATATTTCCTTAGAATTTTTTATAAAAGTGTCATTGTTTGATATTTATGAACATTATCTCATTAAAAAGAATCTTCCAAAATTGGATATCCCAATAATCGAATAGTGTTTAAATGAAATAAGCTAATTGTGTATATGTCCATAAAAGTTGTATCGCCGCCTTACGTTATGACATCAGAAAACTAATCTTTCCCGTAGTTCTGGTTTGTGAATATTCCAATTGTGGTCGTTATCATACCCATTATTATTCTAATTATCACTTCTTTGCCCCTTCCTGCATATACAGTAGATCAGACTGCAGAGAGAGGTAAGTTTCTGGTTTTCACCAAGATATTTAGAATGCGGTAACTACTTTCTTGCCTAGCACTAATCCTGCATCCTAACATTGGTTTCAGCTTATGAGTCTAAATATATCAAGCCTTATAGGATTACCATTGTTATTATCTTTATATTTATTACCATTGATGTCATTGTGTTGTTGTTGTAGTTGTTTATACAGCTGCTGTTGTCATGGTCCTCACTAACAAAATGAGAAAACGGGACAGTAGAAAAAAAATAGACTATAAGAACTGAAGCATTAATTAAAATAAATGAAAAAACATAGGTCAATTTTATAGAAGAAATTACGAAGATATATAAAAGTGTGTAGGACATTGTTTACGACAAGTCCTTTTGACTGTAGTGAAGGAGGTATATAGATAAATCGAACTTTCGAATAAGTACCTTTATTTAGAGACAACACAGATATATACATATATATATATATATATATATATATATATATATATATATATATATATATGTATATATACATATATATATATATATATATATATATCTATCTATCTATCTATCTATCTATATATATATATATATATATATATATATATATATATATATATATATATATATATATATATATATATATATATATGTATATATAGATAGATAGATTGATAGATAGATAAATATGTGTGTGCGTAAGTCGATATATATATATATATATATATATATATATATATATATATATATATATATATATATATGTGTGTGTGTCTGTGTGTGTGTCTGTGTGTGTGTGTATGTGTGTGTGTTTGTATGTGTTCTTGTGTGCGTGCGTATGGAAATGCCTCTTTGCTGAAAACATGCCTACAAGGATTTTACCAATAAGCTGTCAGGAAAGATATCGGTTTATGACAAATCACCGTAAATAATCATGTTGAATTCATGAATCTGTTCTTAGACTTGAAATATACCCATCTCCAGTATGAGAGTTAATTAGCGAGTTTGTAAAACGTGTTTATTTTGATGAATGTATGTCACTAACACTTGTGATTTTAATCAATGTAAATAGATTCGAATATCTATTCAGAGAGAAGCTGTTATCATTGAGAAATATCCAGTGGATATACATTCCCAAACATAGAATTCTGTATTAAATGCCAGATTACGTTGACCTTTTGGACGTGTCACTTTGCAGCCACTGACCATTGCAGCGAGATTGTTAATTGTATTAAAGAAATAAAAGTGGAAGAGGCTAAATAATTCATATCAGCCATTTGAGAGAGAAAAAAAAATAATAATTATGACCTATATTGTTTCTCAACTTGCAGAAAAAGGTAAAAAAAAAAGCAAGAAAGGAAAAACTAAATGCCAATTGAATTTTTTTGTCTGACTCTATTGAATTTTTAGTTATATAAGTTGAGTTTAATAATGGAAAAGGGGAAAAGATTAAGTTTTTCGGGTCGTATATAGCACGTGTCTTGCTAAAAATTGCCAAGTCAGGTAAAATATATGATAGGCTAACAAAAATTAGAAAAATATAGTAATCGTTGAAGCTAAAAAGTAAATTCGAAAATAATATATCTTTTCAAGAGTGAGGTATTATTATTATCATTATTACTTGCTAAGCTACAACCCTAAGCACGATGATATGAGCCCACAGGGCTCTAACAGGGTAAATAGCCCAGTGAGGAAAGGGAATAAGGAAACTTCAAGAAAAAGTAATTAACAAATAATATAAAATATTTTAAGAACAGTAACAACATTAAAATAAATATTTCATATATAAACTATAAAAACTTCAAAATCAAAACAAGAGGAAGATAAATTAGATAGAATAGTGTGCCCAAGTGTACCCTCAAGCAAGAGAACTCTACCCCAAGACAGTGAAAGACCATGGTACAGAGGATATGGTACTATACAAGACCGTAGAACAATGGTTTGATTTTGGAGTGTCCTTCTCTTAGAAGAACTGCTTACCATACCCAAAGAGTCTCTTCTACCCTTACCAAGAGGAAAGTAGCCACTGAACAATTACATTGCAGTATTTAACCCTTTGAGCGAGGAAGAACTTTTTTTTTTATAATCTTAGGGTTGTCAGGTGTATGAGGACATGGGAGAATATATAACGAATAGGCCAGACTATTCGGTGTATGTGTAGGCAAACGGAAAATGAGCCGTAACCAAAGAGAATGCTCCGATGCAGTACTGTCTAGTAAGTCAAAGGACCCAACAACTCTCTAGCGGTAATTCACTTATCAGCGCAAATAGGTAAAATAGGAAAAATAAAACTTTTTCTCTGTTGTCTTAAAAGGAAAATTATGCGAACCATGATGAAATAAGATAGACTACTCTAGTTTTTCTTAAATATTAATAAATAAAAGGGTTGGGTTATTAATCAATACAACTCCTAAGAGGGAATGAAAAAGGGAACATTAAAAAAAATCTGATCACTCTTTATTTCACTTTTATTCTTATCTCTGAATTTTTAATGGAATTTAGGAGTACATTACTGAGAGAGCATATAAGAAATCAAAGCAAATATTTTTTTGAGAGAGGGAAGATCAATATGAAAATGTTTATATCTTCTTGACTATTATAACCATAATTGAATTTTGACTATAAATAACACATTTAATAGCATTTGTAAAAAGAAACCTTTATTTATAGTTTTTAAATCAAGTATACTTTTGAGACCTATATATATATATATATATATATATATATATATATATATATGTATATATATATATATATATATATATATACAGTATATATTTTCTTTGCGATAAAAAACAAATAAAACATGGTTTTCTTGAGCTGGATTTTATTTGATATTGACTTGCAATTTAATTTTTCATCCTTTTTTTTTAGTTTTTGAATTAACCGGTTAGTACTATAACAATTGGAATAAAACCTGAATGTTTGTGGATTTTGAAAGGAACTTGATGAATAGAAAATGAAATTATGAATGTTCAAGACAGTTATAAAAGAAGTAGACAGGATCTTTCTCAACACAGTATTGCTGTTGCTCTTTTCATATTTAGGCAACAGGAGTGAACTAAGTCGGCTATGTACGGAATAATGAAGGGTGTTCCACAGGTAACCTAAACACAAAATATCAGTTGTGAATAAAAAAAACGCACACACCCACGCACGCACAAACATACACACACACACACACATATATATATATATGTATATATATATATATATATATATATATATATATATATATATATATATATATATATATATATATACAAATACATACATATATATATATATATATATATATATATATACAGTATATACATATATATATATATATATATATATATATATATATATATATATATATATATATATACATATATATATGTGTATATATATATATATATATATATATATATATATATATGTATACATATATGTATATATATACATATATATATGTG
>NC_090736.1:126290054-126297554 GCF_036898095.1 Palaemon carinicauda
TACTTACATGGGGATCCTCTCTAAAACTTCCCCATTGCCACTGAACGCAGCATGCTGGAACGCTTTCCATCTTGTGATAAACGTTATTACGATAAAATAGAGATTTTATATGATCAGAGTTGAGTTCGATGTTCTATCAGATGTATAAATTTCAACCACGTAGGTACTTATGCATTTTTATAGCAATGTCAACTCTTTTTAAAATCTTAGTTGGGTATCCATGGTATGTATATTTAGTGTTCGAGTTCATTGTATTTACCTGTGGAGATAAAAGACAGGAGCAAAATTTGGTTGTCTAGTTGTGTTTTGTTGTATGAGCTCAAATGAAGAAGGCGACCTGGTACAAAGTAGAGATGAGTCGGCCGCGCCTCCGTGTATTTTCCACTATAACGACCTAGTGGCTACTCAAATTTGCCGGTACCTCATTGCCACACGATGCTCACCAGCACAAATGGATGTTTGCAAGAAGCCGGTAATAAGGACGTCACTAGGACGTTAAGCGGAAGAATGATGTCATTATCACGTTGGAAGAGGGGACCAATAAAACACATGAACAGTCACGAGACATGACATCATATTGCCAGACCTTAGACTGGCTTACAAAAGGCACCTGTGAGGAAGCAGACCGGCTCTTCTCACTAGAAAACACAGTGAAAGGTTCTCCCTTCTCCCTATCTTGGGACGTGGCCCCCACACCAAGTGCCGATGTGACAGGCAATTAATTAACTTCAAGAAATGCGGTAAAGCCGAGGGCAAAAAAATAGGAGAGAAGTCCGGTTAGAGATAACCCTTTTGCATTCAACCGGAGAGGTGGAAGAATACCTTTAACTCCTGCCCGAGGTGTAGGAGTAATTTATCCAAACGATGTGTCAATGGAAGGACACCTGTTGAATACCAAGTTCCCTTCCTGCCCAAATCACGGTACTCGTGGATTTCGCATCTCAATTGCGAAGTGTGAAGTAACAGCCCAGGTATCAATCCTTCCATTCTTCAAGAAAAATAATCTGTGCTCAGATTTGTGAATTAATGTTACTCAGAATGTCAATGTAAATGTTAATTGCTCACCCTTAAGTTCACTTAATATAAGAACAAATAAGAGCACGACGTTTTACCCTCACTCCCATCTTTTGAGGGTCTTGAATGTAAAAGTAATGAATTTCACTGAAGGATAATGTCAGTAAATACTTATAAAATAATAATTCAAGATATAAATGCCTAGAAACTATTTATTATAAAAAATTACTCTGCCCCAACTAGCTTCATATTGGTGACAGCTTTAATGGATAAAATGCTGTTTGATATATATCAGCGCAAGCATTATTAGTAAACCTTTTAAAGGTGAGCATTGAAAACATTGAAGAGTTAACATGAGGATGCCAAATTAATAGCGAGGACGTGAGATGAAACAAGAGTTTTCAACACAAGGAATTCCCCCAAGAAAAGTTTGTGTGTAGAATTTAATTTTCTCTCTCTCTCTCTCTCCCGTAAGTGCGAATAAAAAAAAGATACGTCTCTCAGTGCAAATTGCGAAATTAAATTTGTCTTATATAAAAATACGAAATTTTTGTCTCGTTAGGATTTCATGATGCATGAATTATTTTATTATTATTTTCATGTGTAATTGTAAAGTGATTTTTCTGTAACGGATGATGATGTTGATGTCAGCTCATACAATTAAGAAGTTAAATATGATTTAGAATTTCACAAGTACGTGAAAAACACGAACCAGTAAATTACCGTTAGACTTGGGTTTAAAGGATTAACCCAAATAGCTAACACCGCTAACATGAATTTAGTATGGAAAGTAACGCAAACAAGTTTTATGGAAATATAGGTACGAATAACACAGATAAAAGAAGGTGAGAGAAATATACAGTGGATAAGTGGTTAGCGGATACCAAACGTAGCATAGTTAGTCTGAGAATAAACAATGAGGCAGCAAAAAATAAACAGGCTATGTTAACAGTGAATACAAATGTAGGCGATGCTCACACAACCTTGAATTGTAATTTATTTAAAAATGTAGCAACTTTTAGTAAGTTTAAAGAAAAATATACGCAAATATGGCGATCAGCCAAAGAGACAGACAGGTTAAAAAATTTATATAAGTTCCTATCGGAAAACTGTGAGGGTGGCTCGATAAATGATTTTGCCACTAAAATGGAAGATCACATAGCAACAGTAAAGAAGGACATAATTCCCTTGATAAAGGTAAAAATCATTGTTGATGACAATTCCCCATATGTAAGCTTAGATGAGGCATTAACGTTTGTGACAAATAGCATCCTAGACTTGGGTTTTCACGAAGAGAAAGGGAAATTAGCAACGATAGGAAATCAGGAGGAAAAGTTTACGGACCAAATTGCCACAAATCCTACCAGAGAATCACAAAACAATTTAAATAGTTGCAGAGAAGTTAGAATAATAGATTGTAATGGAGATGCAAATTACCCTAGAGTTTAACAGAATAATGGGCAGAAATATCGGGCAAAGACAGTTAAAAGAATACAGAGGCCTAATTTAAATCTAGGATATAATTACATAAAAAGGGAGATAGAAATCTGGCAAAACATTGTAAAAGGGGAGAACATACGGGGCAAAAAGACAGGCACATAAATAAAGAACCCCATCATGAAATAAAAGGAGACTCTTCTCAGAATGCCCCTGTGGCACAAAGAAAGAGACTTAAATCCTCCAAACAGTGCAAAGGAAGCAAGTTGAAAATAGTTAGCCGAAAAGACAGAAAGACTGGGAAAATATTATTTAGGAAAGATGGGCATATGTAACGGAGGTACACCCACGTTGCAAGTGACTAATTTATCTTGCAGAGCCTCTGGGATATAAAGTTGATATACAAGGATAGATTATTTAAAAATAACTATTACCAGATTTTAGGGGTGAAAATAAGTGATTTTAAGTACTGAAGTGCAAGCAAGAAAAAGCAATAAAGAGTTGTGAGCCATCAGGTTAAATAGACAATTATTAGCCAAAATTTGTCAAATTATGAATGAAGATTTCATTTCATTTCAAGAAAGAAATTTTCCCGATAAAGCCTCAAGATATCTTTCATAAAACGATACAATGATGAAGAATTAATTTTATTTGTAAGAAGTGCAGGCTTAAAGTAAAATGATATAGTCATGATGTATGATTCTACTTGTCAAACACAAGTCTTTTACAAAACTGGCCACTTTGTAGGAGACGATTTGACAAAAGAAACAGATTCCCTACTAAGAAAGGGAAATAGAAATTAAAAAGGCAAGGAAAAATAAGAAATTTAAGAAATAGGTTGAGTAGCATTTAATGGAATTACCTCTCGTGAATACATGATAGGCGCCATATAAATAAAACAAAATGCCGAGAGATAAAAAAGTGAATAGAATAGAATAGCCTAAATAAAAGGGAATTCCAAGAAGTTATTATTATAGGCAAATGGAGGTATAGGCTTATGGAATTATGCTGCTATAGGCAGAAGAAATAAAAATGATGCTATAGGACAATGAATTCAAATGAAGATATAATAAATGAGCTATGGTGCTATTGTGCAAATATAAAGTCGGATCAGTACTGAAATGAAAAATTATAGAGTTTAGCTAAAGAAGTTATACTGATGCCTAATAAAAATGTCCTACATATAAACATGTCAGAGTCTGTTAAAAGAGAGAATCACGTAGTTCCGATGAAGGGAAAGGAATGTACACCAAATAATTAATAATACACTGAACAAAATAACTCATTTGAATGGCGGGTAATGACTTTTAAATTAAAGGAGCAGAGAATAAAATTAAGTAATCAGAAAAGGACATAATTTACCAAAAGGAGCATAGGTGTAGGGATAGATGAGAAATAGGCAGAGACTAGCCATTCCAAGGGATAGGATAGGCAGAATAATAGAGTTGTAATTAAAATGAATAGAAACACCTGCGCCAAAACCAGACAAAACTTACCAAAACTTTCCATATACCGATACAAATTATGAAATATTATCTATCAGCCAACGCTCCATAATGAAAACTGTGTTAGAATAAAAGTTTCCTTATAAATCTCCCGAGATATATTTCCCAACGAGGATAGAAGATATAGACTAGTATCGATCATCATAAGTGGAATAACAACATGCATAATATAAATTAAATGTCTATCCCAATAATAAATGATGTTTGTGCTCAGTTATTAAGGGGCAAGGATACACAGTTGATATTGTAAGTACTATGGTACTTACAAGCCTTAAAATCAAGTTAACCTAAAAATATGCAATGTGCAAAGGAAACGGATGGCTACAACAATGAAGAAAAATAATTTTTAATCCTACATTGCTTTAACCCGATCTCTTACCAAGGAGTTATAAAAAAAAAATTGTGATACCCCATGAATATATATATATATATAAAAAAAATGTCTCATTATATAAGTGAAACCCGAAGGAGGGTAGTTTAGTTGTGATAGTATTCTTAAATAAACGAAAAATAACCGAGAAGGATAGCTTATCCATTTACCAATCTTCCCTTGCTACAACCCCACCAACTCAAACTAATTAAAACCTCACTTTAAGCGTTTGCTTAAGCTAAAATAACTATCTCATTCTCCATTCTATTTTCAGCTTAAATGTCAACACGTACTTGTTTGATCGGATATTCGCGTGAATTATTTGCAAATAACAGCTATGAAAGTGTAACTGGCCATCAATCCTGCCTGGACCAAGCTAAAATTTTTATCTGGAGACAATTATACATTGGCAGTGCTCAAAGGCAGCCCACTTAACAGTGTGCATACATGGAATGAGTCGAGTATTAAACAGTGATACCGCTGAATCCTTGCTTGATGTACTCCTTATAAACGATGTTGGTGGAAAATAGTACAAATGTAATATATGAAATTTTTTTTATTTATGCTGTAGTATACGATGATGATAATAATAATAATAATAATAATAAATAATAATAATAATAATAATAATAATAATAATAATAATAATAATAATAGTAATAATAATATATACTTTATAACCATTATTATTATTATTATTATTATTATTATTATTATTATTATTATTATTATTATTGTTATTATTATAAATATGAACTTCACTATATTTAGAGAAAAACTTATTATATATATATATATATATATATATATATATATATATATATATATATATATATATATATATATATATACACACATATATATATATATATATACGTGTGTGTGTGTGTATATATATATATATATATATATATATATATATATATATATATATATATATATATATATATTGATATGACATATTAGTATTCTAACATCCATTATATATTATACCACAAGCAAGGACGCTGAGATATTGCTTCCTAATATAAAGTAATTCCGTGTATGCACATTACTAAGTAGACTGCCTTTGGACAGTGCCAATGAATAATGGTCTCCCTCTAAAAGGCTGTCCACTGCGAAGATTTAAAGCTTATCTTTCCTGATCCAGTGATTAACTCCGGCCCTACTCTCCAACGCGAAAAGCCTGGTTTGAAAGTTCGTTAGAAACTTTTTTTTTTGTCTTTTTTTTTTTTTGTAAAAAGAGAAAAAGATTTATCTACTTTTGTATTTTATATTCACTATAGCAATGAGGATTTTTTTTTTTTTTTTGGATAGTTGGATACGGAAGTAAACATCTTTTAGAGATCGGAAAAGTATATCAGGTTATAGTTTTGACACTTTTGAAAAAAAAAAATGTAGAATTCGTCTTTCATTTCTGGTTTTTGCATCATAAGTAATGTAAATAACTGAATTTAGATAAGAATAAGACTTGAAAATGTGATACCTAAGAGGGGTTAAAAAAAGGCAGTTTTCCATAAGTAATTGTAGATATAAACGAGAATTGATTAGTTTTACAACTAAATATTTTTTTTATTTGGTTTAAAGGGGAAGCTTACAAAGAGTTAGTACCGTTAGTTAGCCATTCATAAAAACAAAATAGGCATGGGAGGAGAAAGAGATGGTTGTTTGTGGAAAAGGAAAGGCTGGTCCAGTTTATACTGCACATCGAGCAGCTAGATTATAACTGAGAGGCGAGATGAATACAACTGACTTTATTTCAACGGATCATGAGTTTATATAAAAGCTGTTCCAATCAAGAACGGCACAGAAATTCAAAATGATTCATGAATATACAGGCTTCAACAGCTTATCAGTTCGAGAGGAGAGCAATATCGATATAAAACAAATAAATAGAAATACTGCTACAGTGTACGAGCGTGTGTGATTCACATACGGTTCATGGCTCCCCCATAAAAAGGACATAAATTTGAAGTAGGGCACCCTGCTCTGGATAGGAACACTATAATTGGGTCCTCTTGAAGAAGATACACAGGTTTAAGGCGATCAATGGAGACCCATTAATTTTTGCCACAAATGTTCAGTAAGATCACCTTCGTTGTTCTACGGATTACGAGGAAAGGTCCCTTGTAAGGTGGCATTAGCGGTGGCATGCTTGCGTTGTCGTGCAGGATAACATGTAAAACCTTGTGGAAATCTGTCGGTATGTGTTGCTTCGCTAAGGGCTTGAAATTCTAGAGGCATAGAGTAAATATTCCCACTACAAGACGTAGGCGCTGGAGATTGTCGGAAGAGGGTGTCAACGGAAAAAATTCGGCAGGGACAACCAATATATCGTTATACACCATTTCAGCCACCGAGACATCCCAGGGGTCTTTAAGAGTGGTCCTTAGTCCAAGGAAGATCCAGAGAAGCTGAGTAAACCAGTGGGATTCCTTGCAGCTGGACATCGAAGATGCTCTGAGGATGCGATGAATACTTTCAGTCATTTTACTGGCAGCAGGGTCATAGACGATTTTCTAATAAAGGAAGGCTCCTAAGAGAACTGTTAATGATGTTCACAATTGAAAGTTTAAAATGGTACCCTATCATAAGAAATTTCAACAGAGATACCAAATCTCGCTATCCATCCTGAAAGTAAGGCAGATGTACACGAAGGAAACATTGCATTTTTCTCGAGAGTGGATTTTAGCCACCAAGTGAATCAGTCGATGACTGTTAACAGGTAATGATGTCCTAGTGTTGTGGTTAGGGGACCCTCTTTGTTGATGTGAATATGGGCAAAACGACGGTGAGTTTGAAGGAAGGTGCCCATTCCTGAATCTGTGTCAAGTAATTTTTAAGTTTGGCAATAAGTACAGGCGTTAACCCAATCCTTAGCATCTTTAGTATTGCCGTGCCAAATGAATTACGTCTTCAGTAGCCATGCAGTAGATTTGCGAGAGGGAAGTGAAAGGACACGAATTAAATCAAACATCTATTGAGGCATGAGAGCAGTTATCAGCACTTAAAGTCTATCAGTACTGACGTGACAGAGGAGGGTGGCGTTGGAGTCGTTAGGGACATCTTCCCGATGGAGGGATGTGCAGGAAGTCATACAAGCTTGGTACTATGGATCTTGTTGTTGAGCTTCTGCCAAGGCATTGTAATTCAATCCCGGAGGAATGGCAGTCA
>NC_090736.1:126305054-126312554 GCF_036898095.1 Palaemon carinicauda
CTCAGCAGCTGTGCAGTAGAACGGCACGAGGGATGTGAAAGGCCGTGAATCAAATCAAACACCTGTCGGCGCATGGGAGCAGGAATCCAAGGTCGCGGTCTACCAGTACTGACGTCACAAAGGAGGGTGGTGTTGGAGTCTTCAAGGGGAAAGTCTTCCCAACGGAGGGACGTGCAGGATGTCCTACAAGCTTGATACTCTGGATCCTGTCGTTGGGCTTCAGCCAGGGCGTTGTAATCCAATCCCAGTTGAACGGCAGCCAACGTGTTTCTTGACAGGGTATCGGCAACGGGATTCATTTTCCCAGGACCGTATTAGAGGGTGCAATTGTATTCAGCCACGGCGGAGAGATGTCGGCGTTGACGGGCAGACCAGGCGTCAGACTGTCGAGTGAAGGCGTGCACCAGAGGCATGTGGTCTGTGCGAATGATGTAGGGCGTACCTTCAAAGAAATGGCGAAAGTGACGGAAAGCCAAGTGCACCGCCAGCAATTCTCGATCGAAGGTAGAATAACCCGATTCCGCCTTGGACAGTTTTCTGCTGAAGAAGGCCAATTGGCGGGGCGAGCCTTTGACCACCTGCTCGAGTACTGCACCAATAGCGACGTCGCTGGCATCGGTGGAGAGAAGGAGAGGGGCGTGTGGGATAGGAAAAGTGAGAGCCGCAGCAGTTGATAGGGCCTTCTTTGCATTGCAGAAGGCCGCTTCTTGAAGGGGACCCCACTTCAGGTCCTTCGGCTTGCCCTTAAGGGAGGCGTAGAGGGGAGCAAGAGTGGCGGCAATGGCTGGCAGAAAACGGTGATAATAGTTGATCATGCCCAAGAATTCCTGCAGAGCTTTGACGGTCGAGGGCACGGGGAAGTTCTGAACGGCTGCTACCTTCTCTGGGAGGGGGTGGACACCTTCAGGAGTGATGCGGTGCCCTAAGAACGATACTTCGTTGGCGCCAAAGGTACACTTGTCGTACCGGACTACAAGGCCATTTTGTTGAAGGCGGTCGAGCACGGTGCGCAGGCGACGGAGGTGTTCCTCTTTTGAGGAGGAGAACACAAGTATTTCGTCCACATAACATACACAGAAAGGGAGGTCCCCTAAGATGCCGTCCAGGAGACGATGAAACGTTGCCCCAGCATTACGAAGGCCAAAACAGGAGTAATTGAAGGTGTATGTACCAAACGGAGTGGTGATGGCGGTCTTGGGGATGTCTTTTGGGTTCATAGGCACCTGATAATACCCCTTCAGGAGGTCGAGCGTAGAAAAAACCTTCGCTTTGTGCAGGTAGGAGGTCACGTCGGCAATGTTTGGGAGGGGGTAGTGATCCGGTTCTGTTTGCATGTTCAGGCGCCTGTAATTCCCGCATGGACGGAGGGAGCCGTCTTTCTTCAGAATGATGTGTAAGGGCGACGACCATGGGCTGGAGGCCTTTTGGCAAAGGCCCATTTTCTCCATTTCGGCGAACGGTGATATGGTGATAAATACCGTGCTTGGCAGGAACCGTGGGCGTTTGGCGAAGTTCTGGACGGAAAACTTCCGGGTACGACATGAGGAGGTGGGCGTAGGCATCCGTGGGTGCGCTGATGTGGAGAGCGAGGTTAGAGGGGGCGGGTTGAAGAGGTGTCGACAAGTACGAGTCTGCGTTGACCAATCGTCGGTGGGCGACATCAACCAGAAGGTGGAAATGAGAGAGGAAATCCCCACCGAGGATTGGCATTGTGACGTCAGCAACGAGAAACTTCCAATTGAATTTACCGTTTTCGAACGATAATGTCAGGTTCTCGTAACCGTAGGTGGGTATCGCAGATCCGTTGGCAGCTACTAAGCGGACGTCGGCAGATGTAGACAGACTACGTCGTGCCTTGAAGAGTTTCCTTGGCAAAAGAGAACGACAAGCACCCGTGTATACCAAGAATCGCACGCCCGTTCCTGCATCCTGTAAAAAGAAAAGATTAGAAACATGGGAGGCCACCGCCACAAGCGATGGCCTACTTACACGTTTTTTGGCCACTGACAATCCTTGGCACATTTCTTCGCCGTTGCCCTGAATCTGAAGTGGTAGTAGCAAAACTGCGGTGGATGGGAGGTAGTAAGTGGCTGTAGAAGTCGTTCGTTGGGGCGCGAGCGATTGGTGGGTGGTGGGCGGCTTTGTCGCCGCTTCGGCACGTCACGGGGTAGGCATGTATGTCCTATGGCATTCATATCAGCTTCGGTTGACGTTGAATAGGCATCCTCGTCGTCAGGGGTGGAGGCGTTGATGGAGGTCTTGAAGTGGCTGTCCATAAGGGCGTCGGCTTTGGTCATCAAGTCCTTTATGGGTAAACTATCGACATCGGGTATGGCAGCGCGTACAGGTTCGGGTAAACGGCGTATCCAAAGGGCACGAAGTAGGTTCACCTCACGAAGAGAGCCGTCTGCGGCAGGTTGAAGGCGAGCGATACTGGTCATTTTCCTGAGGGCAAGCGAAGCCCTTTGGTCCCCCAACGGTTGTTGCGAGAGCTGAAAAAGCTTTGCTATATGGGCGGCTGGCGACGGCAAATACTGCTGCAGAAGGTATGTTTTGAGGGCGTCATACGCTATTGGGGTGTCTCCTTGTTCGCAAAGCCAGTCGGATATTTCTGGGAAGGTGTCCTCGGGTATCGCCGCGAGAACATAATCTGCTTTGGTGGTTGAACGAGTCACGCCCCTGATACGGAAAGGGGACCTCTGCGCGTTGAAACCAAGCAAACGCCTCTGCGGTGGCGAACGGTGAAAGTTTCAATGGGGTGGCCGCAGTGCCAACTGCTGTAGTAGAGTCTGTCTCCGTAATAGTACCAACGATGGAGGGGCAAGGGAGGTGAGGGTGGAAGGCAGTGGGAGCGAGTCGACTTCCGGGGTCACCAATGTGACGGCGCCGAGTAAGGTTGTGAACTCAAAGGCAGGTTGGAAACAACTGAGTTATATTATTGTAGAACTCTCTCCTTATATACAAAATCTCAAGGCAACAGGACATAATAAGTTCACAAGACAGACAATATTACAGAGGAAAGACCAGACATGAATTTTCATGTTCGTTTTAGTGCGAGGGAAGAGCGAAGATACAAGCATAATATATACAAAAGGAATTGTATACAATTGTGTGAAACACGGTTGGTACAGTGGATTTGACTGTGTATTTCTAGGATTCTGTTGTGTCTTACGCGAGTAGCACTGACTATATGAATGAGTTGAACTATTATGTAACGAACAGAATCTCGTTCTGCAGTCTGCAATCAAGTAACCTTGATGTGTGCAATTATAATACGTTATTCCTTCGACTTGACTATTATTAACTACGTTTACTCGTTGTGGCTTTGTTAATTTTTTGCAAAAACCTGTGTAAACAAGGGATCAAGATCAGTACACTTAGACATGTGTTTCTTTATCTGTTTATATACGTCCAATTCTGTACTTGCTGGCGTTAACTTTTTATCAAAACACCGCACTAAAGCTTCAGGCAACATAAGTGTCATGCAAGTTAAATACATTAATCGTAAGAAATGTTTCACGGAGATGTTATCTCTAGTAACAAGTGGAATTACCTAAAATATCTTGATACTAGTTTAGCCTATCGGCAATGAGAGCTGCTCTCTCAATAACATTAAGCCGAGTCATAGTGGCTTGATTAAGTGTATTTCTTAATGTTAAAACTACATCCAAGGCTTCCTCACCACCATAGACCCCACGTAGCCTAACTTTGAAATCGTCCCATGTAACTGCCTCTTGAAACGAAACTCCCCTCAAATACGCACTCACATCTCCTTTAAAAAAGTCTATAAAACTTTTAGCTTCTTGTAATTGTACAAATGGGTCTGTAATTTGTTTAGCATTTAAATGGGTGTTGATGGAAAAAATCCATGACTCAACATTCTGAGGTAAGAAGCCGTTGACCCGACCTTGAAAAGGAAGGATAGCAGATCGTCCATTAACTAACATAACAATGGGAGCTGGGATGGGGTTACTCGGGCCGGGCATGGGGTTACTTGGGCTAACAGAAGGTGTCATGTTGACTTTAACTTGTTTTTTATCTCTTCGATTCCTTGCAATCCTATCAAAATCTCTATATGAATACAGACGTCCACTGCGTAAACGCATAAACACTATTCAAACAAAGATCATAACATAATCCCCCAATACAATGATACAAATATAAAGATATTTCCCGAGAACTTCTGAAAGAAAACGGAATTAGCACAGAGAGAAAAAAATATTCTCGACGAGAATTCGAAGTTGAATACAGTTTCCTTTAATGAAAGAAAAAAATGAAGATTAACAAACAACTCACCCCAGCAATAATGGACGATTGACTCGTGATAACTACACTTCACTGTCTAAAACTGAAATGAATAAAGAAATGTACTTAGCTTCGGTTTATATGGGCGAAGGGTGATGTCGTCAATTCCTCTCTCTCTCACTGGTTTGCGAGAGTTTTGATGTTTGGGTGAATGTTTTCGGTCCGATTTCCGTTGAATGTAGTGTTTCCTGGATATGATTCTCGAATGTTTAATAAACGTTGAAGGTCAGTCCTTGGTTTTCTTGAGATGTTGATTGAAGATCCAGTTCCTCAGTTTGTATAACATTTATTTGTTGGTGTTCAATGTTTTCATTTCTTCGGTGGACGTAGATACTTCGTCCAAATTGTAGATTCATTACTGTTGATTCTCATGATACTAAAGTTGATTTATGTTGAACACTGGTTCTTGAAGATCTTTCTCTGGTTCTTAGAGTTTTATTCGCTGCCACCAATTGTTAGCGTGGTACTGTTATAAACACACATTAGTTTTCCAATCAAATGTCTCTTCAATGTGGTGTAATGTTTAGACTTGGTAGGTTACTTCTTCTTCTGAATAAGTCTAAGTAAGTTAACTTTAAAACAGTTTATTTCTTTAAAAACAGTTATTAACATCTCCATCACATGAGTATAGATGGTTTGGTCGGATGACCGTTCCGTATGACATCTTGACCAGAAAGTGACTAAAATATCCATATTGATGTTAAAGTCTAATTAGTTATCTCAGCACTTGATGATTTATTGTAAACACAACATTAATACCGGAAGGTACTTAGAGCCGTTCGAGAGACAACTCTTTCTCACGGCTTGGTTGTGTTTACTCCTCATGAAAAAAGTTACATTGCATTTGAATAGCAGTGTCTTGAGTTTCGCATCCTGGTTAGGACTGACTATGGCATTTCTCACACTCGCTCCTAACTTCCATATTGACCTCTTAGGTCATGGATTTAAACATGTAATTTTACATGCATTACACATATACCTTCAATTACCCCTGTTTTGGCCTTCGTAATACTGGGGCCACTTTTCAACATCTCAAGGATGGCATCTTAGGGGACCTCCCCTTCTGTGTATGTTATGTTGACGACATACTTGTGTTCTCTTCCTCAAAAGAGGAACACCTCTGTCACCTGCGCATCGTGATCGACCGCCTGCAACAAAACAGCCTTGTAGTCTGGTACGACAAGTGTACCTTTGGCTCAAACGGTGTCGTTCTTCAGGCACCGCATATCTCCTGAAGGAGTCCCTCCCCTCCATGAGAAGGTAGCAGTCGTTCAGAACTTCCCCACACCCTCAACCATCAAAGCTCTGCAGGAATTCTTGGGCATGATCAACTATTATCACCGTTTTCTGCCAGCCATTGCCACCACTCTTGCTCCCCTCTATGCCTCCCTCAAGGGCAAGCCAAAAGACCTGAAGTGGTGTCCCCTTCAAGAAGCGGCCTTCTGCAACGCAAAGAAGGCCCTATCAACCGCTGCGGCTCTCACTTTTCCTATCCACATGCCCCTCTCTCCACCGATGCCAGTGATGTCGCTATTGGTGCAGTACTCGAACAAGTGGTCAACGGATCGCCCCGCCCATTGACCTTCTTCAGCCGAAAACTGTCCAAGGCAGAATCGGGTTATTCTACCTTCGATCGAGAATTGCTGGCGGTGCACTTGGCTCTCCGTCACTTTCGCCATTTCTTAGAAGGTACGCCCTACATCATTTGCACAGAGCACATGCCTCTGGTGCACGCCTTCACTCGACAGTCTGACGCCTGGTCCGCCCGTCAACGCTGACATCTCTCCGCCGTGGCTGAATACAATTGCACCCTTCAACACGTCCCTGGAAAAATGAATCCCGTTGTCGATGCCCTGTCAAGAAACACGTTGGCTGCCGTTCAACTGGGATTGGATTACAACGCCTTGGCTGAAGCCCAATGACAGTATTCAGAGTATTTAGAATGTAGGACATCCTGCACACCCCTGTGTTGGAAGACATCCCCCTCACCGACTCCAACACCACTCTCCTGTGTGACGTCAGTACTGGTAGACTGCAACCTTGGATTCCTACTCCCATGCGCAGACAGGTGTTTGATTTGATTCACGGCCTTTCACATCCCTCGTGCCGTTCTACTGCACAGCTGCTGAAGACGAAGTTCATTTGGAATGGTATTTTTAGGGATGGTATGGATTGGGTCCGCAACTGTACTTCTTGCCAAACTTCCAAAGTACATCGACACACGGATTCAGGAGTGGTCCTCTTTCCTCAATCTCAGCGTTATTTCCCCCATATTCACGTCGATGTGTAGGCCCCCTACCCACATCACAAGGACATCGTTATCTGTTTACCGCCATTGACTGGTCCACTCGTTGGCCTAAAGCCATTCCCATGGAAACTGCAACATCTGTCTCATGTACGTCTGCCTTACTCTCAGGATGGATTGCAAGATTTGGTATCCCTGAGCATATTACTTCTGACAGGGGTACCACTTTCACCTCTCCATTGTAGACATCATTAGTGAATCACCTGGGCATCACCCTACATCAGACAACTGCCTACAACCCCGCTGCCAATGGAATGGTTGAACATTTTCATAGCACCCTCAAAGCAGCTTTGATGTCCCGCTGCAAGGATATCCAACTGGTTTAATGAGCTTCCCTGGGTCCTCCTGGGTCTAAGGACCACTCCTAAAGACGCCCTTGACGTCTCGGCAGCTGAAATGGTGTATGGCTACCCGTTGGTTGTCCCTGCCAAATTTTTTCCTTCTGCAACCTCCTCTGACAGTCTCCAGCACATGCGTTACGTCCTGGAAAATTTACTCCATGCTGCCAGACTTATAAGCCCCCAGCGAAGCATCACATACCGACAGCCTTGCACACTGCAATGCATGTCTTCCTACGCAACGGCACTAGCAAGCCTCCGCTAAGGCCCCCTTACACGGGCCCTTTCCTTGTGATCCTATGCAGTCCGAAAGCATTCCTAATAAACATTCGTGGCAAAGAAGACCTGCTTATCTCCTGCCAGATGACCCGCCTACAGTTCGCCTCTCCAGATCAGGGCGCCCAATTTAACATGTACAGTATGTCATTTTTAGGGGGGAGCCATGTACCAACCGTGTGTCACACGATCGTACATAGTAACGACATTTAATTTTTTTTATATATTACGCTTGTATCTTCGCTCTCCCCTCGCACTGATAGGGACCTGAAATAA
>NC_090736.1:126320054-126322554 GCF_036898095.1 Palaemon carinicauda
CACCATTAAGATATAATTTCTTAAAAGAAGACACAAAAAAAAAAAAAAAACCACTAAGCTACATCCTCCCTCTTTTTCTCCTCTTTCTGAGACATATGTAAATAAACACATAGGTGTAAAAGTATTAATAAAACTTTCAATTAGAATCATTCTACTTTGGACGAGCTAAGAGTAAAAATTGGCTCGGTAATTTGAGATGAAAGCACTTGTTTCCATTTTCCTCACCGGCCAAAAACATCCCAAGATTCTAATTGTTTATTTTCTTATTCTTCTTCTTCTTCTTTTTCTCTCTCTCTCTCTCTCTCTCTCTCTCTCTCTCTCTCTCTCTCTCTCCTCTCTCTCTCTCTCTCTCTCTCATCAATCATAAACATGAACTCTGCTTTACCCCTGATTCATTTACCTCGTCAATAATGGGATCCTAACGAGCATTGCCTAAAGGAAATTCTCTTATCCTAAACTTATTCATTGTAAAAAAAACATGATGTAATATCTTTTGGATAAAATACAATGCAATTAAGATAAACATCGTTAACATAATCAATGTTTCAAAGCAGTGAATTCCTGGGATGAGTTGATTATGTTTGAGGCTCTATTCTGCCTTGTAGCTCTTAAGTAAGTCCTCTATCCATTCTTCTCTCTGTTCATTCGCAATTTGGTTTCTTTGGAAGCAGTTTATAGCATAGAATTGTTCCTGTTTCAAGTTTTTGATGATTTCCCATTGAACTAAGGAGATTTTAATATATATATATATATATATATATATATATATATATATATATATATATATATATATATGTATATATATACATATATATATATATATGTATATATATATATGATAACAATAATAATAATAATAATAATAATAAATTACTACTATCGCTTGTGTGTAGAGGAGGGATCGGCAACCTACTGAACACATTGTGCCAATTGATAACTATTACCATTATTTTTACTACCTTGGGTGCCAGTTGTTATTTTTAGCACTATATAGGAAAATCAAAATTATAATTGTTCAGTATGCAGTGACCATTTTAATCATAATTCATTTTTCTGAACATACATAACATAAATGTAATAATTTTGTTGAACTTAGTATTCTTTGTAACAAAAATATCCTGTATTTTAAGTTTATACCTCACCATATCAATGAGATCATTGCGCTTCGTTCCCAAAGGCCAAAGTTTAAATCCAGGTGAATATTCGGACACCTTGAGTTTCACATAACCCTGCTGCGATGGAAGCTGAGAATGTGCTTCATGTGTGAGTATAATTTTCTTGAGGAATTATATAGTGCAATTTCCGAATGGATTGCCCAATTTTATCCTCAACCCTTTTATAAAGACTCTTGATGTAATGGCAAATATATTTCCTATGTATTCCTCTCTATTCCCAGAATGGTCAGTGAATTCCATCAGTACATCCTCTCCCTTGGTATTGTCATACATAGGTTAAAGACAACATAGCTCTTCGTGCGCCTCTGTGTCACTTTACCTGGTAAAAACAATTGATATCCAAGCTTTCATCTAGCACACTGAGCACATGATCTTCTTAAAGCAACCGATTACTGCAGATTTACATTATCAGACATTTCAGAAATACGTCTCTCCATAGTTCTAGCTGAGACAGACATGTCCTATATCCTTGAGGTGAAAACTTGTTGGTTTGATATGATATCAAATATAAAATCAATGCACTCTAGGAAAACTGCTTTTAAAAATCTGCATCAGTAAGTCTTTCCATGCTTTGCAATGAACAAAGCTATTTTGTAACTGGCTTCAATTTTATTGTTTTTGCTAGTATTCATGTTTTTGAACACATTATTTTGCTTTTCATAGCGGGTAACTGCTTTCTTAATCACCTCAACTTTGTCAGCACGATCCTTGAAAGCCTGATTTTCTTTTGTTTCAAAGTGTGGTTTAACAAACGGTGTGCAACACATGACATTTTCGCAACAGAGAGCACACAAAGCTCGATCATTCTGCCGAATAAATAAAAAGACATTTGTCCATGATGACTGAAATAATCGGACATCAAGCTTGATTATTTTCACATTAGCCATGGTGACAATAAACCAGAAAGACTCACTGAACCCAAAGGGATCATACTCAGGTCGCTTAACCAAGATCTCAAGGAATTATAGAAGGGACCATACCCAGGTAGCCAATCGGACGTGATCAGGGAAATTACTTGATCCTGGATTAAGGTATGCAAAATCGTATTTGTGCTGATCTGCACATATAGGAAAGGAAACATAGATAGATAGATAGATAGATAGATAGAAAGCTATGATAATTTAAATCATAAAGCAAATAATGTAAACCATGAATATGAAAGTAATTGTGCACAATACTCTCTCTCTCTCTCTCTCTCTCTCTCTCTCTCTCTCTCTCTCTCTCTCTCTCTCTCTCTCTCTCTCTCTCTCTCAGCATTTTTTAGGATTTTTTCTTTACTCCATGCCGTGCCATAAACAAGCACTCCTTTGCAAAGTCTGACACGC
>NC_090736.1:126326785-126334285 GCF_036898095.1 Palaemon carinicauda
ATCTTACGATTACTTCTATAAACTTTCTGTCCTACATCTAAGCTATTTTTTTTTCAAATAAGATGCCATCTTTTTAACTCCTCCCATGGTTCACTTAATAGAACTAAGTCCACTATAAATCTTAAATGTTTAAAATAGTCCCTATTAGTATTGATTGCTACATTTTCCCAATCGAAATTCATAAATACTTCTTCTAGGCACGCTACAAATAATTCCTTTCTTAATTGTAATTTTCTCAAAATGCTTATATAGTTTAATGATTTCTGTGCTCCGTACATACATATCTTCAAGTGTTCTAACATAAGGATCACCTACTGTTGTTTTGTCTGTAGGGGTTTCATCATTGCTGAAAATTTGACGGATGAAAGGTTTTCTCATTATCTATCTATGCCATACATAGAGGTTTTTCATACTCTATTGATTTCTCCATTAGCTGGTTGATGACATGGATAAAGTCAGTTGTCGAATACCCGCTTCTAAAGCCTACCTGCCCTCTTGGTTGATAAAGTTTACCTTTCTTCATTTCAGCCAAATATGATATATTACTAGGAGTAAACTTATTGTATGGTATCTTATTACCTCGTATGTGTTTCCTATTTTGTTGAATAATATATTCATATGCATACACACACACGCATATATATATATATATATATATATATATATATATATATATATATATATATATATATATATATATATTTATATATGCATATATATATACATATATATATATATATATATATATATATATATATATATATATATATATATATACATATATATATATATATATATATATATATATATATATATATATATATATATATATATATATATACATATATATATATATATATATATATATATATATATATATATATATATATATATATATATATATATATATATATGTAATGTATGTAAAATTACATATTTAAATCCATGACCTAAGAGGTCAATATGGAAGTTAGGAGCGAGTGTGAGAAATGCCATAGTCAGTCCTAACCAGGATGCGAAACTCAAGACACTGCTATTCAATTGCAATGTAACATTTTTCATGAATAGTAAACACAACCAAGCCGTGAGAAAGAGTTGTCCCTCAAACGGATGTAAGTACCTTCTAGTATTAATGTTGTGTTTACAATAAATCATTAAGTGCTGAGATAACTAATTAGACTTTAATATCAATATGGATATTTTAGTCACTTTCTGGTCAAGATGTCATACGGAACGGTCATCCGACCAAACCATCTATACTCCTGTGATGGAGATGTTAATGAGTGTTTTTAAAGAAATAAACTGTGTTAAAGTTAACTTACTTAGACTTATTCAGAAGAAGTAACCTACCAAGTCTAACATTACACCACATTGAAGAGACATTTGACTAGAAACCTAATGTGTGTTTATAACAGTACCACGCTAACAATTGGTGGCAGCGAATAAAACTCTAAGAAACAGAGAAAGATCTTCAAGAACCAGCGTTCAACATAAATCAACTTTAGTATCATGAGAATCAACAGTAATGAATCTACAATTTTGACGAAGTATCTACGTCTACCGAAGAAATGAAAACATTGAATACCAACAAATAAATTTTATACAAACTGCTAAACAAATTATAGACCCATTTGTACAATTACAAGAAGCTAAAAGTTTTATAGACTTTTCTAAAGGAGACGCGAGTGCGTATTTGAGGGGATTTTCGTTTCAAGAGGCAGTTACATGGGACGATTTCAAAGTTAGGCTACGTGTGGTCTATGGCGAAGAGGAAGCCTTGGATGTAGTTTTAACATTAAGAAATACACTTAATCAAGCCACTATAACTCGGCTTAATGTTATTGAGAGAGCAGCTCTCATTGCCGATAGGCTAAACGAGTATCAAGATATTTTAGGTAATTCCACTTGGGTTACTAGAGATAACATCTCCGTGAAAGATTTCTTACGATTAATGTATTTAACTTGCATGACACTTATGTTGCCTGAAGCTTTAGTGCGGTGTTTTGATAAAAAGTTAACGCCAGCAAGTACAAATTTGGACGTATATAAACAGATAAAGAAACACATGTCTAAGTGTACTGATCTTGATGCCTTGTTTAAACAGGTTTTTGCAAAAAAATTAACAAAGCCACAACAAGTAAACGTAGTTAATAATAATCAAGTCGCGGGAATGACGTATTATAATTGTAAATGTCAAGGTCACTTGATTGCAGACTCCAGAACGAGATTCTGTTCGTTACATAATAGTTCTACTCATTCATAACAGTGCTACCCACGTAAGACACAACAGAATCCTAGAAATACACAGTCAAATCCACAGTCAATTCCACAGTCAGTTCCAAATGGAAATAAAAAGAAAAATCCTCAGTTCAATAAGAAGAAACAGCCAAACGTCAATGTAGTTCAGAAAAAAACAAACAGTTCTTCGATTAACTCTGATCCTGGGCCGTCTACCCAGAACTTGCAAGGTCAGACTAATTTTCAGAATGTGCAGAGCAAAGCAAATACCACATAATTAACTCCAGTGGGGAAGAGAGTGATGTTGGGTCATTTAAATCAACATCAGTAGTGTTAAATAATCCATTTAATGTTTTATCAGATCATTGTGAGGCAATAGATCTTCCTACGAAACACTCGACCGAATCTAATAAATTAGTGCATGCTCCCGTAGATTTGCAACAAATTCACACAATAATAAGTCAAAATGAGTCACGACCAACATTATATGCTGTAAATTTAGAACACCCATCCTTTACATTATTTTTTGACTCTGGTAGTCCACGTAATATCATGGATTTGAGGACACATCATTTGTTGTTTTCGAACTTCCCTATAGAGAAGTCCGGAGTAAGGCTCTCGGGTATAGGAAATAATGAATTAAATGTAAGAGGCGTAACTCATGTTCAGTTCAAGGTCGGTAAGCGCACGTTTGCCGATACCTTTGTTGTTGTACAAAACATTGATATGTATCCAACTGTAATTATAGGATATCCGTCTATGGGTAATCAAAACATTATCTTAGTCCCTGCCAAGCATGGCGTGTATATCAAAGGAAAATTCTATAAGTCTTCTAATACCTTGAAATCAGTTTTGGATAAAAAGGAGACGACAAATAAAACAGTGACGTACATTGAAAAACCAATAACGTGTCTCACTAATAAAGAAATAATATACGCGACCCATCAGAAATCTCGTTCACCCGTAATATCATCTTGCACGCAATCTTTCGAGCCGAACGTACATTCAAATTTAATAGTGCAAATAAAGAAAACGTTACCGGGATCTGAAATATCAATCCTTTAAAACACTTTAAAAACTAACGGATTGCCCGTCACACAAGCTATTTATACAATAGGCTCACATCAACAATGTAATATTGAAGTCTGTAA
The DNA here is from genome assembly GCF_036898095.1 of Palaemon carinicauda. Lineage (NCBI taxonomy): Eukaryota > Metazoa > Arthropoda > Malacostraca > Decapoda > Palaemonidae > Palaemon > Palaemon carinicauda. The sequence continues at coordinate 126,330,175 of NC_090736.1, forward strand.
TCATTTAAATACCAATTTAGTAATTCACAAAAATCAACATATCTTGGATGTAGAAGTTTATAAACATTGTATTCTTACCGTTGCTGAAATCAATCACGCTCAATCAGTTGCGGATGAATCCCTTTTACAATCTATTAAAAATGAAATTAGTAAAGACATTCAAGAAGAAGAAATTCAGCAGATATTGTTGGGACTTTTAACTGAATATCATGATGTTTTTCCACTACGGATGGATCCTTAAGAAAGACAGATGTCATAGAACATCAAATAAGGTTAAAGGACAAGCAGAAAATTATCTATGTAGCCTCGTACAGACTCCCTATGAAATTCCAGAGAGAGATAAATGATGAAGTAGGTAAAATGCTAGAAGAAGGAGTCATTAGGAAATCGAACAGACCTTATAATTTTCCATTAATAGTTGTACCGAAAAAAGATCGAAGATGACGTATCTGCGTAGATTTCCGTCGCTTGAATGAGGAAACGATTCCTGATCGATTCCCAGTGCCATGTACTGACGATATCTTATCTTTGTTAGGTCAGAATAAATATTTTACCAGTTTGAACTTACTTAAAGGCTTTCACCAGATATCATTAGAAGAAAATAGTATCCTATACACAGCCTTCAGCACAGCCAGGGGACATTATGAATTTTTACGTATGCCCTTTGGTTTACGTTGTGCTCCCATAACATTTACAAGAATGATTAACATAGTGTTTGGAGACCTGCTAGGGGATATATTGCATGCCTATATGGACGACCTTGTAATCTTTTCCAATACCTTAGAAGAACATCTACATAAACTAGAACTAGTACTACAGAGACTAAGACAACATAACTTAAGGGTAAAGATTAGTAAGTGTGAATTTTTCAAAACAGAATTGGTCTATTTGGGTTTTACGGTGTCTAGCCAAGGTCTTAAAGTAGTCCATGATAAGGTGTCAGCTATCCGTAACTTTCCAATACCTACTAATTTCAAGGGAATACAGAAATTTCTGGGGTGTAGTGGATATTACAGGCGTTTTATACGCAATTATTCAATAATAGCCGCTCCCCTAACTGATCTTATGAAGAAGGGCGTATATTTCATATGGTCTGAGCAGTATCAACAGGCGTTTAATACCTTGAAAGATGAACTGTGTAGTTCTCCTATCTTAAAATTTCCCGACTTTGGTAAGGAATTCTTCATTACAACAGACGCATCAGACTTAGGAGTAGGTGGGGTATTGCTTCAGCAATATGAAAAACAATTTTTCCCGATAGCTTTTTATTCTCGAAAACTGAGAACTTCCGAAAGTAAGTATGCAGTAATAGACAAGGAAGGGCTAGCTATTGTTAATTCACTAGTGCATTTTAAGTTCATAATATACGGTTATCCCGTTAAGGTTCTTACTGATCATAAACCACTAACCGAATTCTTTAAAGGCTTCAGTCACAGCCCCAAACAAACTCGGTGGCATTTGTTCATTCAAGACTTTGGCGCGAGAATAGAATATTTACCAGGGAAAGCAAATATCATTGCTGATGCATTATCACGCAACCCTGTGTCATCTTGTACGGAGCCTTTAGCTGAATTGATAGATATATCAACATCCATGCCTATTGTTAAAACTATATCTGAACAAGAAGATCTGGGCTGGAGCGCTGATTTTATTACAGACTGAGCAAAGAAAAGATCAGAAATTAGAAAAAATTTATAAATACTTTGGATGGAAATCGTAAGGAAAGGGAATATATAAAGTATATGCACCAGAATTATATAATCAAAGACAATATTCTGTGTAGATCCGTGACAAGGAAGACCCCCAATACACCACATGTGACTAACGACCAGGTAGTGGTACCAATTTCACTTATATCCACTGTCCTAAATTGGTTGCATGCAAACCCATTGCATGGACACCCGGGGTTCTCCATAATGTCACAGAAAGCCAAATCATTGTTTTATTGGCATACGATGCTTACAAATATAAAAAAAAAACACATAGCTAATTGTCGCACTTGTCAGGAAAACAAAGGGCACACGAAAACACATGTCAGCCTAGGGGCTTATCCCGTGCCCAATCAACCCTTTGAAAGGATACATTTAGAATTATTAACAAGATTTTACCAGTCGGACAGAGGAAATAAGCACCTCTTAGTAATTGTAGATGCTTTGACTCGATATACGGAATTAATAGCGCTTAAAACTAAAACTGTGATTGAATGCGCTAGGAAGTTTTACGAGTGTTACATTTGTAAACATGGAATTCCACACATGATAATCTCAGACTCGAGTGAAGAATTTGATAATCACTTTCTTACCTTATTGTGTGAATTCATTAGCATAAAGAAAATCAATACCATGATCTATCACCCAGAGTTGAATGGGCTAGTGGAAAGAGCGAATAGGAAGGTTTTAAACATATTAAGATTAACACTAGGGGTATCAGACCCCAACTGGGATATTGCAATACCTGCAGTACTAAGTACTCTGAATCACTCATATCATATATTAATTAAAATGTCGCCGCACGAGGCATTGTATGGTACCCCAGTTAGAACGCCTACAACTAATTTATCAAATCCTTTAAAAGAATGTATAAATGCAAGCAAAAGTCGTTTTGATATCCTTCGAAAGAATTTAGAAGAATCACAAATCATAATGAAAAGGAATCATGATAAAATAGCGAAGCCAACTGAAACATATACCGTGGGTGATAATGTATACGTACAGGTAAATGTACGTAAAGGACTCAATTATAAACTAACACCTAAGTTTGAAGGCCCATTTAGCATTTTGGAAACATTAACGGCCAATAGATTTAGAGTTCAAAACGTATCCCAGCCCACTGATGAAAGAATTTTACCATTGGCTCACATAAGAAATTAAAATAAGAGAGAAGGAAGTGACGGAATTTTTATTTTTTCTTTATCTATGAAGTTTATATGTTAACATTTTTTTCTTCTTAATACAGGAGTAATTACATATGTTTTTCTCATTACAGGTTTCCAAGATGAAGTTTTTATTGTTAGGAGTGATATTGTTCGCTCAGACATTTTTCTCGTGTGGGAAGAGCTCTAAAACTAAAAGTATAGATTTTAAATATGGCACTATAGTAGAGAGACAAGAAGACGTTTTTATTACATCAAGTAACGTAGTTGTTGAAGTACGCATGCAAGTAATTTTTCTCCCAGAGAATGACCTCACTAGCTTAAAGAGCGCCATTTCAAGGTTTGCTGTTTCATTAAATGAAATGCATAGAAGACACTTTCCTTTTAATACAGAGAGTTCGCTTACATCGACACTAGAAGTTGCAGAGATGCTATCCGACGACTTGCAAAATAAGACTTACGAGGCAGAATCTTGGGCTCGTGACCTTTTGATGTGGACAGTAAGACACGATAACCTTGAAAAACGTAACCCGTTTATTTTTGCTGCACTAAACATCTTTGGTTCTATTGCAAGTTTAGGCTTAGGGATTTCCAATCGTCTTAAGATTAATAATCAAAATAAGAAAATTGAGTTTTTGACTCATGAAAATGAATTGATTTTATCAGAACTAAGGAATCAGTTAGCTTCAATCAATCAAATTATGAGTTTGGTGAACGAACATTCTAGTAATATCAGTCAGATTATGGAAGTACAAGATTTGTTGGCAACGTTAACGTATTATGATTCAAAAATAGATCATATCCATAATAGAATTGCACATTTCATTGAGAAATCAAAAGACTATGTGGAAGCTATCACATTAGCGACTAAAGGTGTACTGTCACCGCATTTGTTGTCGATAAGAGAATTAACGTTAATTGTGGAGAACGGACGGGAAAAATTATGTTATATTCCTTTGTTAGACGCACGTAGGTTAGAATTTTATTACAGCCTAATTACAGTAAGCGTTGAAAATCACAGGATTATGATTACAATTCCCTTTGATTCTTCCGATGCCTGGCGATCTTACAGGATATCACAATTTCCGACTTTCATGACGAATCACTCAAATCCAGTAATATCCAGTTTGACAGGACACGTATTGATTTCCCCAGAGAAGGAAACATATACGGTCATTAAAGATTTAAATCAATTAACTCACTGTTCAGACGCAATGAATAAAAAAATATGTACAGCTG
>NC_090736.1:126336785-126344285 GCF_036898095.1 Palaemon carinicauda
GGAAACCATTTGACTTCCTCAGAGTGCTCTATATATATATATATATATATATATATATATATATATATATATATATATATATATATATATATATATATATATATATATATATATATATATATATATATATATATATATATATATATATGCCAGAACTATGACAGAAGAGTTTAAACGCAAAGTTACCCTACATGAACTCCCATCAAAAGGATTTTTTTTTCTTTTTAAACATAGACTTTCTTTTCTTTTTATTTGCCTACAGCTATATTTCTTTACCTCTTCTTTATTACGAATTCACTTTCATCTCGTCATATATGTAGCCTACTGAGAGAAAGATAATTTGACTGTTTTTCTTTTGTCAAATGCATATATAATGTAAGAATGGACCAATGTTCATTTACTCCTTTTTCAGAGTATTATGTTAATTATCTCTCTCTCTCTCTCTCCCTCTCTCTCTCTAGTAGATCCGAATTCCTGGTTTGGATTACAGAATGATCTCGAGACTTTAAGTGTCAGACTTTTTATAGTTATAGTGAAAGCTTCATCTAGAAAGACCTCTTACATATTTTAACAACCTTACAAAAGACAAAATCGATTTTGATGGTTGAATATATGGTAGGATTTGTATAAAAAATAATCTTTAAAAAAAGATACACAAATGTAAAGTACCTAGCTAAACCGCCTAACAATAACTTCTAAAATCAGGAATAGCCATTCAATCCTCTTAACGAGATGTAGATAATGTACAGTGAATCAAATACTTTTCCTACGAGCGTACTAGAGCATCATTGTGAAGTGATTTCATCTCTACTGAAGCTTGATTTGATCGAATTGAGAGAAATTAAAAATTAAACAAAGTAAATTACTTAAAAAGCAGAGAGAGAGAGAGAGAGAGAGAGAGAGAGAGAGAGAGAGAGAGAGAGAGAGAGAGAGAGAGAGAGAGAGAGAGAGAGAGAGTTAAACACAGCTGATTTCTGGTCCCAGAGGCTAAAACCAGAAATCTCATGCTCAGCTTACCAGGCAGGAAGTCTCTTGTTGCTCTGCCCACTAGCTACGAACCTGTACTGAACGTGTTTCATACACGCTTTAACACTGTAACGATGTTGTTTTTATTATCTTATCACTCGCTTTTCCCTGCACTCTTAATAAAAATAACTTGTATGAACCAGATAGCTCATGTCTAATTTTCTTTGAACTTTTGTGACGTTACTTCTCGCAAGTTATAGTATTCAAACTCGATGTCTGTATTATTAAATTTTGTTGCATTCACACTCGACTCTTAGGTACAACTGCTTATTCGCACAAACCCGTTATTTCCATCCCCCACCTCAGCCAACATGTGTGCGGGGGGTTGTAGCGGTTATTCGCAGTATCTAATTAATCACCTACTTCAATCAGCCTATGCTCCATAATTTAACATTATCTTATTGCTCCTTTGATCTGGCAAGTGATAAAGGTTATGTTCTGTGTGTTATCTGCGTGAGTAGTAAATTAGTGTCATCTACATTATCTAAATGATTACCTAGTTCAACTGATCTTTGCTCCACCATGGATTGCTTCATATGCAACTTAACATTATCTCATTACTTCTCTGGTTCAGCAAGCAATAAAAGTTGCACTTTGTGTGATAGCCACGTGGTTGAGTAAATTGGTGTTTTTTTATTTATCCATTTAATTCCATGGTTTAACTGGTCCTCGTTCCACCTTGAATTGTTCCACTTGCAATTTAACATTATCTCATTGCTCCTCTGTTTCAGCAAGTGGTACATGTTGCCCTCTGTGTGTCAGACGCAGAGTTGAGAATCAGCATTATTTTAATGATCCATTTAATCACGTAGTTCAGTAGTTCTTTGCCCCACGTTCGTTCGTACAGTCATTCATCATTCTCAAATAATATCCCATGCTTTCACGAAAAGTCAGCACATCCAGCAATAATCTGGCAGACATGGTACAGTTAGAATCAAAACTCCGAACACACTCAGGGGAAATCTTCCGTCAGATGTCTCTAGTGTCCCCGTGACAAAATAGATAAAGGCTTTCTCTTCTTACTATTTCGAGGAAATGGACGGAGCTTTCATCAACCTCAGCGAATGAATACAAAGCTTACAAATTTAGTTGCCATATTTCTTACAGTGGTATCATTTGATGTCTCGACCATCTACTATAAGACATAGAACGCACAAATATGCGGGCATTTTATATATATATATATATATATATATATATATATATATATATATATATATATATATATATATATATATATATATATATAGAACGGATTTTGAGCGAAGCAAAAAATCTATTTTTGGGTGAGATAGCCATGTCGTCCTGATGGAAGATCCTTTAGAGTAGGTTCCTTGGGAATATTTGACTACAGTGATATTCCCAGAGAATTTTACCTTAAGGTATCCGGAATTCTAACTCCTGGCGCGAATATCCCTAACTCATACTATTAGGGATATCGCATAATATCAGAGGACATATTCTTGACACGCCACATAGCAATCTTCACCCCGAATACGTTTATGCTTCGAGAGGGAAAGTGGCAAGAAACGAAAGGGGAGCCGTTATTAAGGCACCACTCCTTACTGTTATGTATACCTAGATAACGTCATATTCAATTGCCATCTTTATTCCTTGTAGCGTTAAGCGAGGTGCTACAGATACAGTACTTTCGGGAGGGATTCATCCAGCCCTTTATAAAAAGGAGGGTGGGTTCATCAGGACGACATGGCTATTTCACCCAAAAATAGATTTTTCGCTTCGCTCAAATTCCATTTTTTGGGCTCAGGCCATGTCATCCTGATGGAAGTTTACCAGAGCATTAATGTATCTGTCGATTTTCTATTAGTGCCTAAACCTCAAGACAGACTTTCCTTGGTCATTTAGACCTAGAGACTTATGATGTTACCGTTATACATCATTTCAACTAATCATGAACAATGTTAGTGCCTCCTGCCCCCTACAGGGAAGAGTCATGCCAGACTTTGGAAAAAGTCTCGAGGATTGCATATTTCATATGAACAATCTAGCAAACAAACAGGTATACTGGTCTCACCATATACCGTTCAAACAGAGTTTATATTTTGAAAGGAACAAATGTATGTATTAACTACTGACACCACCCCGGGTCTACTTGGTAAGCTGTATGCAAAGACAGACAGGTTTTAATCCATGTAGAAACAATTGTTTGTATAAGTCAGCATTACAATCAAGGTATACTAAGTCAGTCGCAATCAAAGACTGACAATCCTGATGTATATACACACGGAGGTTTGTTTACCCGTTGGAAAAAATATTTATATATGTTCTCTTATATATGCAAAAGTAAAAGGTTGATCAATAAATGCTCAAACACGTTTTTTATTTATTCTAAATTTTGGGGCGAATGAGACGCAAAATTCAATTATAATTTTATTGATAATTAATAAAGCATGATGTCAATTTGCATTTTATAATACAGTATAAAATGTTATTGGGAAAAAATTATTTAAAAGCATAAATAAAAAAGTAATATCAGAAATACTAGTTTCATCTGAAAAGAAACACTTAAAGCCACTTAGAAAAGGAAATTTTGTAAATTTTCTTATCTAAATTTCTGTCATTACAGTCTGTTGACACTTGCGTAACATTACGCATGGCACATGTATTATTCTTTTATGGTTCTTTCACCTTTTACACTTGGAACAGTCCATAGTGTCACCATGGTGACACCTCACTTAACATGTTACTCCATAGGGAGTGAGCATGTACACCCTTCACATAAAAGTCCCAATTAGTTCACTGTTCCTCGCAGTTTTCAAGCGGCAGGTTTTAGCACACTACCTGCCACCACCACAAACCTCTTGATATCCTGCACTTGCTTTGCATAGTGTTTGAAGAATACTCTGGATGACTTCCATCCAGTATACGAGTGAAGATTTTCAAAATCCATATTTTGGAAAAAATTCAGAGATGAGGCAATCTTTCTCGGATCTTGACCTGCGGGTGTACTGTCCGGATCCGCTCTGCGAATGAAGTAGGTGATCTTCGCCCTTAATTGTTTCAGAGACAAATTTGAACCTGAAGTTTCTCCCTTAAAAAGCTGTCCTCCCCTAAAGTCTGAAGTTTTACGAAGATAGACCTTTAGCCAGCCTGCTGGACACAGATGGGCAGATTCTCCAGGGACCCCACCTTTTAGTGGGTAGCTCATTTCTAGCGAGAAACGTTGGGTCAGGAAAAAGATACAGTTCTCCACTTTCCGTGAACTGGATATGGCCCTCATCTCTCGAAAGGGCCACTATTTCGCTAACTCTGGCTTCCGTGGCTAGTGCAAATAGGAATATAACTTTTTGGGTCAAATCTTTTAGAGAGAAATCTTCATTGTTCAGAGTTGATGCCAAATGAAGAACCTTATCTAAGGACCATGAAATGGGCCTTGGAGGTGCTGCAGGCCTAAGCATAGCACAGGCCTTAGGGATCTTATCAAAGATTTTGTTAGAGAAGTCTACCTGGAAGGCATACAGCATGGGTCTAGTCAAGGCAGATTTACACATAGAAATCGTGTTGGCTGCTAATCCTTGTTCATGTAGATGAATAAAGAATGATAGACAAAAATCCGTTGAAATTTCTTTTGGCTTCTTTGCCTTGACAAAGGCAACCCATTTCTTCCAGGACGACTCATAGTATCTTCTGGTAGATTTAGACTTATATTCTTCTAAGAAGTTTATACTGTCTCTCGAAATCCCAAACTTTTTCTTGACTGCCAAGGAGAGAAAATCATGAGATGAAGGTTCCGGGTTTTCTGTGATGAAGCCAAGACAGTCGACTTCTGCACTTGTTGAGTCAGAACTGGATCTGACAACGGGACCAGGTTCAGTCGCAGTTCCAATATTAGAGGAAACCAGATGCTGTTCGGCCACTTGTGAGCCACTATTGCTGCTGTTCCCGGAAAGGATCTCAGTTTGTTGAGGACTTTCAACAGAAGATTGGGTGGAGGTAACAGGTAAATCCTGGACCATCTGTTCCAATCTAGGGACATCGCGTACACTGCTTCCGCTAGAGGGTCCTTGTATTGGGCCACGTAACGAGGTAGCTTCTTGTTGTCGCTCGTTGCGAAGAGGTTGATTTGCAGTTCTGGGACTTGACGTAAGATGAAGGAGAATGATCCTGCGTCTAGGGACCATTCCGACTCTATTGGTGTAAGCTTGGATAGAGCGTCCGCCGTCACATTGCGGAACCCTTGGAGGTGAACTGCTGACAAGTGCCATCTCTTCTTTTCCGCCAAACGGAAGATGGCCAACATCACTTGGTTGATTTGGGGCGATCTCGAGCCTTGTCGATTCAGATATCTCATTATCACTTCGCTGTCCAGAACCAGCCTTATGTGGATCGAGCAGTGAGGCTTCAGTTTCTTCAGAGTTAGAAAAACTGCCATGGCTTCCAGAATTTTGATATGGAAGGTCATGAATAGGGAGGACCAAGTCCCTTGGACTTTCCGATGGTGAGAGTGACCTCCCCATCCTTCCTTTGAGGCGTCCGTGTGAATGATGACTGAAGATGGAGGTGGTTGTAAGAGCACCGATTTCCTTAGGTGCTTGGCCTTGGACCACGGCTTGAGAAGTGATCGCAGACGAGTCGGTATCGGTCTTCTTAGATCTCTTCGAGCGTTTGATGCGTATCTTCTCCAGACTCCAGTTGCATCCTTTAATTGAGCTCTTAGTACTGGGTCTATCACTGATGCGATTTGGAGGGAGCCCAGCACTCTCTCCTGTTGGCGTCTTGATATCCGATCGGATTTTAGAAGTCTCTTGACAGATCCTGCTATCTCTCTCCTCTTCTTTGATGGAATGGAGAGGCAGTGTGACTGTAAGTTCCAATGAATTCCGAGCCATTGAAACTTTTGAACTGGAGATAGTCAAGACTTTTTGGTATTGATCTCAAATCCCAGATGTTCCAGGAACTGGATCACTGTCTTGGAGTCTTGCATGCATTCTGCTTTGGATGCTGCCCACACCAGCCAATCATCCAGATTGGTACTACCTGAACTCCATTTAGGCGTAGTTGATGAACGACTGCGTTTGCAAGCTTCGTGAAGATCCTTGGGGCTATGTTTAGTCCGAAGGGCATAGCTCTGATGACATTGTTTCTTCCGTAGCTTGAATTCTAGGTAGGAGGAAATTTGGCGATTGATTGGGACATGCCAATATGCGTCTGCCATGTCTATGGAGACTGTGTATGCCTTTTTGGGCAACAGGGTCCTTATGTGTTGAAGGGTTAGCATCCTAAACTTGTGGTTTACTATGAACTTGTTGAGTGGCGACAAGTCCAGAATGACTCTGAGTTTGTCTGAGTCCTTCTTTTGAACACAAAACAGCCTTCCTTGGAATTTGATGGACTTCGCCCTCTTTATTACTCTCTTGTCTAAGAGTTCTTGGACATATTCTTCCAGAACGGGGGTTGAGTGTTGGAAGAATTGAGGGAAAGATGGTGGAGCTACATTCCAGCTCCAACCCAGTCCGTTCTTCATTAGGCTGTGGGCCCAGGGATCGAAGGTCCAGCGATCCCGGAAAGAGAATAGTCTCCTTCCTACCAGAAACATCTTACTTGGAGTGCTGGGGTACCAATTGGTATGAGATAGGTGGTTGTGCCCCCACCTGGGGCACCGCGGCCGTGGGAAGTTGTTGTTGTTGTCTAGGGGGGCGAGAGGGCGCCCTTGGCCTCTTTGTCTTCTTCTTAGGTTGGGGACCTCATCTGGGGAAGACTTCCTCTTCATTGACAAGCCCTACTTTTGGAGAAGGTTTCTATTCTCCGTGGCAGCTTTGTCAACGACTTCCTTGACCACCTCATTTGGGAAGAGGTCCTTTCCCCAGATACTAGATGATAGCTTCCTTGGTTCGTGTCTCACCGCAGCCGAGGCGAACATGAACTCTCTGCAAGCTCTTCTGGCTTTGATAAAACCATATATATCCTTTGCCACAGTTGCCAGATTTGCTTTGGCGACAACCATAAACATATCTGGATTCTGGGGATCGCTTGTCATTGTCTCTAAAGTAGTTTGAAGAGACATAGAGGCAGCAAGTCTTTCTTTAGTCTCCTGCTCCCTGCGCAGGAGAAAATCTGACAACTTGTGGAGGTCCTCGCCAAACTGGCATCCGGCAATGTCACCCTCCAACTTCCCGACTGAGAAGGTAAAATGCACGTCCTTCCAGTCCTTTTGGTCTAATGGTAAAGCCAGGGAGAACGGCTTACACTCATTGAGTGTAGAACACGGTTTCCCTGCTTCAATTGCCTTCAAGGCAGCCTTGTACCCTTTTTCCATAAAGGGGAAGGCCCGGGAAGATGAAGCAACAAAGGAAGGATGCTTCTTTCTCAGAGCTGGCCCCTTTGAGTTAGTGAAGGCCCTCTCCTTCAAGGTACTCGTCAGCAAAGCCTGTGCTTTAGCACGGTGAAATACGATGACCTCTTTTGGCTCTGTCTCCTCCTTTGAAGCTGGCTCAGCCTTCAGACGGACGAAGC
>NC_090736.1:126351785-126354910 GCF_036898095.1 Palaemon carinicauda
ATATTTCTGAAGTTTTATGTATAGTTCGATACTCTATATTATTTTTAAGGAAAACACAATAAATGAAATTATATCAGCCCCCAAGTAATTCAGAGAGAGAGAGAGAGAGAGAGAGAGAGAGAGAGGAGAGAGAGAGAGAGAGAGAGAGAGAGAGAGAATCGATTTTTTTCAGTTTACTTTTAAATATGTAATACTTCACCATTTAAACTCATTTTGTATTGCATGATTATGCAATTTTCCTAATGAAAACGATATCATGGTTCCAACAGACTACAGCAGTAATTTTTTTAAAATGCTATAGTTATTGCTAAGGACTTTTGTCATACTGTCGATATTCATAAATCACAGTATTTTGTAAAACATTACGATCCTCTACTGTAAACTACTTCCCAAGTCAGTTATATTAATCTGGCTGTGTCATCTCAATATTTAGATCCTAGACCAATCTATTTTCATACATTTTCTTTTCCATACGCTTTACCGTATTATATTCTATGTTCGTGCCCAAGAACAGTTAGCATTGTCATTTGAATATAAATCTTATACATATGCTGTAAAATCTTTGATGCTTTGCTAATTCAATCCTTATCACAAGAGCTTTCAAGTCGCTTGATAATTTACCGTTGCTTACCTTAACGTGGTTATTTTGTAGAATTATTACTTATACCTAAATTTTCCCAGCGAAACGTTCTTCAAGTTACTTACATCATGTCCTTTAGACTTCTTACCACATATTTTTTCCAATTAATATGCTCATTGCGAAAATGCTCTTTAATTTAAAGCAAACCAACATTATTACTTATAATGTTATCATGAAGATATTCGTAAACTGGAATAATTTAAAGTTATATGATAGAAATTACAGAAATAAAGCTAAATAAGACTTTTAATTCGCGGAACCATGATTTACAATTCATCGTGGTTTTTGTTTTGGTGCAGATTTTGAAGATGGAGTATATTATATGCAGGTAAATGAAATACAGTGCTTTCAGTGACTTATTGCTGAATCCAGCTGAAGAATACCCTCTCTTTGGTTCACACAAATGTTGAACACTTCCTGTTTAGAATTATCAAATGAAGGCGTTTCATGCCGCCCGCTCGGGCTAGATTTCTTTTCTGAGGGGATAGCAAGAAACCAGTTGCTAAAATTGACGGCCGATGCCAGGCTCTTGAGCGGGAAGGTCATCACTTGGCTGAAAATGAGAATGTTTAACGAATAAATGAATAAATAATGATTGAAAAGAACACACTTGTAAAAGGATGAAGCGCTAACCCAATCAGTCAGGGGAGTGAGGAACAAGCTTAGAAAATAAAAACTAAAGTAAGAAAAACATAAGACTCCAAAAAAATCACTCAGCTGCGTGATTCAGTGATAAAAAGGGACAGTCAAAAATTTTGTTTTAACATACTTTACCTTAGATATTTTTTCCAACCCCCGTTTACATCAATGACATTATTGAGCCTCCTTGGCATAGACTCTACAAGATTGAAACATATATTCGGTCGACGGCGAATGCCTTCCCAAACCTCGAGTGCATGGGCTTCTACTGCTTCCTTTGTTGGCTCTTGTCTGATGTCCCACTCCTGAACCATTATATCCCATAAGTTTTCTATGGGGTTAATGTCGCATCCTTTAGTCGGCCAGTCCAAAAACTATTCTCTTACCATCATACTTGTATGTATAGGGCTTATGTCCTGGACAACCTGGAAGAAATCAGATTTAAAGTTTTTGATAAACAATCAATCTGAAAAAAATAAAGTTAATGAATGATTAAGAAATTAAGTTGCTATAAGGGGAGAGATTATAGTGTCCAAAACCTGTCCTGTGTGCTTTTCCTCTCTGCCGTTATGGCTTGAAAGAGCAAAATAAAGAAATGTATACATACAATTTAAATTTCGAGTTTTAAATTTTTCTATTCTTTCCCTATCCTTACCCTTAAAGTGTTTTCTCCCTTTCTTCCTCCCTTCCCTTCTTACTGCATCAGCAGTAGAACTTGTGGTTTAAATACTACCTTGATATTTCCCCTGTTTCATACGTAATTAGAAATAAGACATTTAAACAATTTAGTCTATTATACGTTTGGAAGGCTTACGGGAAATATGAAAAAAAAGCTGTTTATGGCAAAGTAGTTTTTAAAATCATTTCAATATATTGTATAGTCTATGGAGTTAACAAAATCTATATTTGACTTATTTTTATCTTTAATAAAAATATAGAATATATAAAACTCCGTTGCATGTTGACACGTCATAAAGGCATTTAAATTAAAAATTTTAAGAGAAAAGATATATTGTTTACTATTGAACAATGTATAAATAGTCTGCTTTGCAAAGAACATGATCTAAGTACACAGGAAATAACATTAAAAATTTGGTAAAGTTTATGGAACGCTGTCTATATATAGAGTTCTTGAATGGTTGATTAAAGGATGCATATCTTGAACTTTGAGTGAAGTGAGGAACATTTATGATCTCCCTGAAGGGTTAACTCATACGAAGAACTAAAATTCAGATACGGGCGGATTCCTGAATATGGGGAACATCTAAAAGCCTTACCCGTTTCACTGACGAAATTTTTTTTTCATCAGTGAAAATTACACTCTGTCAAAATGTGGCATCCTCCACTGAATACTGTAGGGCAAATCCAATTCTATATTCTCTTGCAGCGAGGTTCAAAAATTCATTCCTTGCTGGCACGTAACACTGAATGTTACGTGAATGGAGACGGCGTCTTGTTGTATGGGTACTGCACCCAAGTTAAAAATCACTCGTTATTTGAACGGATGAAGTAAATGTACTTGCTTGCGACACTGCTATAATGGCTTCGTCTCCTTGAGGAGTGGTCGCTTTTGGTCTTCCAATACGGACTCTGGTCTTTATGGTCCCTTCCTCTTGCCATTGTTTAATCCATTTATGGACGGTAGAGCGATGAAATCCAGTGCGTTGGCAAATTACATTGATGGGCAAATTACATTCCCATAAGGCAATAATCCTTGCACGATTAGTTAGGATTTCAGGAGAATTTGCCCCTTGTTCAGTCATAATACCTGAAACTAGATTAACGACATACACAGAAGTGCAAGAGTAAAATGGAATAAATCTATGATTGCTGGAGGTATGTATGG
>NC_090736.1:126355410-126380410 GCF_036898095.1 Palaemon carinicauda
ATATATATATATATATATATATATATATATATATATTTTCGGGCTCAAGCCATGTCGTCCTGATGGAAGTTCCTATAGGGTAGCTTCCTAGGGTATATTACAACTACGGCGATATTCCCAGAGAATTTACCTTAAGGTACCAGAATTCTAACTCCTGGAGCGAGTATCCCTCGTGAAAGGGATATCGCGACATATCAGAGGACGTATTCTAGACACGTCACATGGCAATCTACAACCTGGACAGAGATTTCGTCTCGTAGGAGGTGATTGACGAGATACGAATTCGGGAAAGAAAAAGGGGAGCCGCTCCCAAGGCTTCCCTATCCCCCGATTGGTATGCGTGCCTGGCGCCAATCCTGGCGCCATCTGTATTCCTTTTTGCGTAGCTTAACAACTCGGTGTTTTTTCCTGTTTTTCTCGCAAATCTTGGATTTATTCGACTTTTCATGGCTTCTTCGTCTTCGTCAGCCTCTGATAAGTTGAGTATAGTGTCTGTTATGTATAAATGTAGGCTCTTGGTAAAATTTTGAGTGATTAATAGGATTAATCTTTGATACAAGAGCCGTAGCCTACCAGAGGTGTCCTGGACACTGTCGCTCGCTAGGTATAAATTAGTTAGTCAGAGCGACATTCCTGGTTGTTTTGCTTTAATAAATTTTAGCTAATTAGCATTACATAGGATTTCCTTTCGTGCTTAGTATTTTTGGCGAAGTATTCGCCATTCTGGCCTACGCTAGGCCATGTAGCCTAGTCGTTTGGTCCTAGTACTTCATGCATGATTTTGGTTTTTCCGAGTGTAATTAAAATTTTATTGAAGCTTTAGGCTATATTTTATACATTTTAGACTGTGTGGAATATTTCCAAGATTGTATACGTGTGAGTTTCGGTGAATTAGGTAATCGATTCTCTTGGTGCCTAGGCTAATTGCTTATGGAGCCTTAGTATACTTTATCATACTCCCCGGTTGCTTTCTTTTCTTCGGAGAAGGTATGCAATCCCTTTCCCTCTGTTTAAGCCTTGGGCTTATCCCTAAGTGGTTTTTTCCGAATTTATTTTCGATAAAACTATACTAGGGTGTTACTGTACCTTCCTGTTCCTGTAGTTATGGTTCAAGAGGGACAGAACAACAGAGTTTTTAGTCTGAGTCTGTGTTGTCTGGCTTGGGGCAGAGTCCCCCTCGCTGACCTAACACATACAAAGGGAGCTTAGCTCCCTTAGGTCACTACCGAAGGTTTCTGTAGTTATGATTCCTTCTTTTGTGATCGACCAGACTAAGTCCTGTTGCTGTTCTCGGGGGAGGATAAGTTCTTCCCTTGGGAGTAGCAACGCCTTCCTTGCTTTGGTGCTCTGGAAGCTGGCAAGTATTGCTGACCTTTTCCCTTAGATCTCCCTTAGGCTAAGATAAGTTTCTTGGCTGCGGGTGATCTGTCACTAAAGCAAGGTTGGCAGGACCCTCTTGTCCCTTCCCCCTCTATCTCCGTAATGGCCTAGCCATTACTGTACTGTACCTTGCCGGCCGGCAGAGCTGGCCGGCAGGGGTCTTACTGTACTGTACGTCGTTCTACTTCTGGACCTAGTATAGGTTGGGATGTGGAATTGACTCAGCCCCTTGCCGGCCGGCAGAGCTGCTGGCCAGCAAGGGTCTTATGTTTTCGAGTGCTGCCCGGACCTCTCTTGGTCCCTCATCCATGCCTGCCGGCAGAGCCGGACGGCATTGGTCAAGGAAGCCTGAATTAGTTTCTCCCCTTCCTTATATGCACTCTTTCGGTTGCCGGGCTTGGAGGTAGTGTACACTCTTATCCCAGCATCCATTCTATTTTCTTCTAGTGCTGTACCTGTCCCGGCTGCCGGCCTATGAGGCCGGCTGCCGGCCTCATAGGCCGGTGTAGTTCTCTGGTTCTTTTGCTGCCGGCTGGCATCGGTCTTGTACCTTTGCCGGCCGGCTTACGTCAGTCCTTGTCTGCCGGTCACCAAGAGTGTGGCCGGCAGCTGGGTACTACCTTGTGTAGTTGCTGGCCGGCAGCCATTGCCGGCCAACACTGGCTGTTACTGCCGACCGGCACAGGCATTTGAACTAGAGTGCTGCCGCCCTATAGCTGTTAAGTAGTATACTTTAACCCTGGATAGGTACGGTCCTCGGACACCCCTTTAAGGGTATACTCGGACGCGAACGACCCCGACGCCAAAAAAAATTCTTGAAAAATCAGTTTTTGCAGTAACCTCCTTTTTTCTTTTGCCAAAAAAAACTTCAATGAATGCTTAAAACAACTGTAAAGATAAATACTACTCATCTGCAGAAAAACTATTTATTATAAATATTTTAAAAAATTAAGTAGAAAAAAAAGACCTGACATAAAAATTCATAAAAAAAAAGTTTATACATATATACACAAATCCTTTTAGGGATTGATTCTTGAATGTTTAGGACACATCTTGATGTATTTTGGATGAAGTCAGACCCATGGAGGTGAAGATCTGAAATGAGAAAAAAAGGGTAACTTTTTTTGGCCAAAACAAATTGTCCAAATTTCATGAATTTTTTTGGGTACCCAAATGAAATAGGAAGTGGCTAATTTTTTTAGGGAATAAACATATGTTATCCTAAAATAGAAATATGTAAAAAAATCTTCATTATTTCGTAAATTACATTTATATCAGGGGCCATATCTAAAGGTAATTTTTTGAGTACTTGGAAATTTCGTAAAAAAATACATATATTTAACATATAATATGATATTTATGCTGGTAAAAATATACCAAAATATCACAAAATCTATAGGGAACAAGAATATATATAGATAGGGCAGCTTACGCTTCGGATATGTCCACAAAATGGCCGCCAACCACACTGACTCAGACTCCCTAATCTGCCACTTGAAATGTAGGAAGGGTATGTCAATTTCAAGGTGTTATTTACTAATCTAATTATTATTGGATATGCATAAAAATTGTATGGTGGGTTGCTGGATAATTGTCGATTATTTTACGACTATAAAATTAAAATTCTGACCCAAAAAATTTTTTTTGAAGGGAAATAAAATCGAAAAAAAAAATGTAAAACAATATTTTAGCTAAAAAAATTTGATGATATTCAATCAAAAAAAAAGTAAACAAAATTTTCCGACAAATAAACATCTAGAGGAATCATTACTCTGTGATAGTTCCTTAGTACGTAGTAATTTTGAAAGAATTGGGAAAAAACGAAAAAATGGCAATCACCGGAAAATCGAACACATACCTATATATACGCCATATCTGGCTAAAAAAAAGATAGGCATGGGTAGCCAGATCATCTAGAAACACTTTCCAACACTATAAAAATATAAGTTTTGCGACACTACTTGCCAATTCCTTACGGTAACATGACTAAGCAAAAAAATGCAAAACAAATAAAAAGGGGCATTCGTGGAAAAATGGCCATTCTAATATACGGCATTTCAGAAAAAAAAAAATTTCAGCCACGTGCTAGGCAAACCATCAAGGCATATTTTCCGACAAATAAACATATAAATGAAATATTACTCTGTGATAGTTCCTTAGTACGTAGTAATTTTGAAAGAAATGGGAAAAAACGAAAAAATGGCAATCACAGGAAAATCGAACACATACTTATATATACGCCATATCTGGCTAAAAAAAAAATAGGCATGGGTAGCCAGATCATCTAGAAACACTTTCCAACACTATAAAAATATAAGTTTTGCGACACTACTTGCCAATTCCTTACGGTAACATGACTAAGCAAAAAATGCAAAACAAATAAAAAGGGGCACTCGTGGAAAAATGCCCAACATTCTAATATACGGCATCTCAGATAAAAAAAAAAAAGACATGCACGTGTTAGCCCAACCATCAAGGCACACTTTCTAACAATAAACATGAAAAAAAATCAATAATATACGGCAATTCCTTACTACGTAGTAAATTTCTACAAATATTGAAAAAAAAAACAGAAATTGGCAACCGCAGTTAAATACCCAATATACCAATAACTACGTCGTATCTGACAAAAACAAAATCACGCATGGGTAGCCAGATCATCTAGACATACTTTCCAACATTAAAAAAGCAAAAGTTTTACGACACTATTTCGCAATATCTTACGGAAAAATGACTTGGCAAAAAAATTAAAAAAAATTAAAAAGGGACACTCGCGGTAAAATGCCCGACATTCTAATATACGACATCTCAGATAAAAAAAAAGACATGCACGTGTTAGCCCAACCATCAAGGCACACTTTCTAACACATAAACATGAAAAAAAAAATGAATAATATACGGCAATTCCTTACTACGTAGTAATTTTTACAAATATTGAAAAAAAAACAGAAATTGGTAACCGCAGTTAAATACCCAATATACCAATAACTACGTCGTATCTGACAAAAACAAAGTCATGCATGGGTAGCCAGATCATCTAGACACACTTTCCAACACTAAACAAGCAAAATGACTTGGCAAAAAAATGAAAAAAAATGAAAAAGGGGCACTCGCGGTAAAATGGTCCTCGTGGTGATGAACGACATTTTAACTAAAAAAAAAAACATGCACATGGTAGCCAAACAATCCACCAAGACTTTCCACAACTGATAACCTATACAAGTTGCACCATTCTACGACAATTTCATAATACGTAATAACTTTGATAATTATGCAAACTACCTCAGAAGGGTAAACTCGGACGCGAACGACCCCGACGCGTCTCAGAAATCGAGGAAGGAGTACAGCTACAGCAATGCACATCTGGACACTACTAGAGCGTGTAGGGGAGACACCTCCTGCAGGTCGATCACCCACAAATTCAGTCACAGGGGTGAGTCACGTGAGAAAAACCTGTTTTTTTTTTACGCTCGGGGTCGCAAACGACCCACCGTACCTATCCAGGGTTAAAGCTAGTTGTGGTGTGTGCCGGCCGGCAAAGGCAGGCCGGCACACATCCCCCTATACTGTACTAGTATTCTTCTGTATAGCATATACAGTAAGAAGAAAACTATAGTAAAGGTTTTGGTACAGCACTGTATCTTCTAACACTATTGTGTTTTCTTGCACATCCCTTTGCTGTTGCCCTCAGATAGGAAGCTGAGTTCTTCCCTGTCTATTATCCAGAATTTTAAAATCATTGCTTAGGTGTGAGCTCCACCTGTTTCCTCTGGAAACCTTGCATTGGTTACTCTAGAAGAGATAAACCATTTTTTATTTTATTATCTGGAAGGCTGCAACAATGGGTTGTGAGGGAAACACAAGTGTGTGTCTTTCCTTTCTGAATTGTTATGCTATACTATGCATATCCAGTGATACATAGTTCACTTGATACTCATGGAAATTTCTTCTCTTTACAGAAGGACACTCCGAAGTGGGGAAGTGCTTTCTGCAATGTCAGCAGCAAGAACCTCTGCGGACATGAGTTTTGTAGGAGACACGCAGCATACGCTGTCTCCAAGGATGATCTCCGGTATTGGGACCCTCAGGAATGTACTGTGTGCACTAACCTGATTAATGAGACATTTAAATAGCTAGGAAGAAGCTTCGTACCTGAGTAAGGGGCTTCCAAAAGAACACTTCTGGCCCTTATCTTCCAAGTGAGAAGATGAGGGCGTATCTTTTCCCTAAGGCATCAGCTGATGCAGTGATTCCCCAGCCTCAAGAGGAGATCCCCTAAGTTCAGATCCAGGTGGATGCTGAAGTCGCGGTCGCGATGCAAGACATCCAGCTAAATGACAGGAGCCCCTCTACATCGGCCGGTCTCCCAGTAGAGCTGGGACAGGCCCTCTCTTCTATTGTTGGAATGATCCAACAAATGCAGAAGGAAAATCAGGAGAAGGCGGCTGCAATGGAACTGCGAATGCAGTGCCTTGCAGAATCACATGGGCCCCAGAAAAAGCTCAATGTGAAAGACCTTCCCTTGTGCTCAGATGCTAACCCATGGAGGTATGCTGAGCACATGCCGATGACGACTGGAAAGATCGTCATCTCGGATAAGCTGGGCTCAGTTCCCCTGGAGGGTGGAATTCTGGCCCAGCAAGGCATCATATCCGGACTGTTATGTCCGGCTGAGGAAGGAACCAGCTTCAAAGGAGGAGACAGAGCCGAAGGAGGTCATAGTGATGGACCATGCTAAGGCTCAAGCTCTACTTTCATCCTCGATGAAAGAGAGGGGCTTCTCTAACTCAAAGGTAGCTGCATTGAATAGGAAGCTCCCTTCCTTTGTGTCCTCGCCTACTAGAGCCTTCCCCCTTTTACAGAAAGGGTTTCTGGCTGTACTAAAAGCAATCGAGGCCGGCAAGTCTTGCCCCTCCCTAGAGGAGTGTAAACCCTTGTCGCTGGCCCTGCCTATGGACCACAAAGACTGGAAGGACGTCCATCTTATGTTCTCAGTGGGAAAGTTGGAGGCTGATATTGCCGGACGTCAGTTCGGCAAGGACCTCCCTAAGCTGTCTGACTTTCTTTTGCGAAGTGAGTTCGATACAAAAGAAAGACTGACTGCCTCAATGTCTCTTCAGACTACTCTCGAGACGATGGCAAGTGACCCCAAGGTCCATGAAATGTTCATGGTAGTGGCCAAGCCTCATCTGGCCACAGTGACGAAGGACCTTTATAGCTTCGTCAAGGCAAGGAGAGCTTGTAGGGAGTTCGTGTTTTCCTCGGCTACGGTGAGGCACGAGCTAAAGAAACTAATCTCCTCCAACATTTGGGGAAAAGACCTTTTTCCCTACCGACTTGGTCAAAGAAGTTTTTGATAAAGCCGCCTTGGAGAATAGAAACCTTCTCCAGAAGTGGGGCCTGGCTATCAAAAGAAAGTCTTCCCCGGATGAGGGTCCTTTACCAAAGAGGAAGACTATGAGGACTAGGCTACCGTCTCGGCCAGCCAAGCCTCTTAGACAGCAACAGCAACTGCAATTGCCATTGCCCCCAGTGCCCCAGATCGTGGCACAAACCCCGACCACCTTTCAGTGGGTACCCCAGGCCGTGTCGACACAGTCCACGGCATTCACCCCAGCGTTCGAAGGGCAGTCTACTTCCTTTCGAGCAAAGCCTAGAGGAGCAGCCAGAGGCTCGTCTAGACGCCCCTCAAGGGGAAGGGGATTCAGGGGTGGTCGTGGTCAGGAAGGCAAGACCTCAGGATGGCAGTCCAAGTGAGGTGATACCGGTAGGAGGGAGACTTCTGAAATTTCGGGATCGGTGGACCTTCGATCCCTGGGCCCACAGCCTACTCAAGAATGGACTGGGCGGGAGCTGGTACAGCATTCCAACCCCGTACCTTCGGTTTTTCCAACACTCCACCCCCGTTATGGAGGAGTACGTTCAAGAACGGTTGGAGAAAAAGGGTGAAGCCCATCAATTTTTAAGGGAGGCTTTTTTGTGTTCCCAAGAAAGACTCGGAAAAGCTCAGAGTCATTCTGGACTTGTCGCCACTTAACAAGTTCATAGTGAATTGCAAATTCAAAATGCTAACACTGCAACACATAAGGACCTTACTGCCCAAGAGGGCATATTCCGTCTCTATAGACTTGTCAGACGCCTACTGGCACATTCCAATTAACCATCGACTCTCCCCCTACCTAATGTTCAGGCTACAACGAAGACTATACGCCTTCGGAGCCATGCCATTCGGGCTAAACATAGCCCCAAGGATTTTTACGAAGCTTGCGAGCGTAGCTCTTAAACAATTTCGCCTAAAGGGAATTCAGGTAGTAGCCTACCTGGACGACTGGTTGGTGTGGGCAGCATCCGAGACAGAATGCTTGCAAGCTTCCAGTCAAGTGATCCAGTTCCTAGAGTACCTAGGCTTCAAGATCAACAGAAAAAGTCTCGACTTTCTCCATCTCAAAAGTTCCAGTGGCTAAGATCCACTGGGACCTTTTGTCACACCGTTTCTCCACCCCGGCGAAGAAAAGGAAGGAGATAGCGGGTTCTGTCAAGAGACTTCAAAATTCCGAAAGGATATCAAGACACGAGCAGGAGAGAGTACTGCGCTCTCTCCAGTTTGCTTCGGTGACAGACCCAGTGCTAAGAGCACAGCTAAAGGATGCAATCGGAGTTTGGAGAAGTTATGCATCAAACGCGTGAAGAGATCTGAGAAGACCAGTCGCTTCGGCTAAGTACTCTTCTCAGGCCTTGGTCCCAAGCCAGACATCTAAAGAAGTCAGGTTCTTCTTCAGCCACCTCCCCCGTCGGTGACGATTCACTCAGACGCCTCAAAGGAGGGATGGGGAGGTCACTCTCATCGGAAAAGAGTCCAGGGGACTTGGTCCAGGCTATTCAAGACCTTTCTCATAAAACTTTCTAGAAGCTAGGGCAGTGCTCCTTACCTTAAAGAAAGTCTCCCCGCGTCATTCGTTCCACATAAAGTGGTAATAGACAGCAAGGTAGTTGTAAGATACTTGAATCGACAAGGATGGAGGTCACCACCTCTCAACCAGGTGATGTTGGCCGTCTTCCGATTGGCGGAAAAGAAGAAGTGGTACCTGTCGGCAGTTCACCTTCAAGGAGTCCGCAATATGACAGCGGACGCTCTATCCAGGTTCACACCGATAGAGTCGGAATGGTCCTTAGACGCAGGATCATTCTCCTTCATTCTGAATCAGTCCCAGAACTGCAGATAGACCTCTTTGCGACGAAAGACAACAAGAAGTTGCCCCTGTACGTGCCCCGTACGAGGACCCCTTAGCGGAAGCAGTGGACGCGATGTCCCTCGACTGGAACAGATGGTCCAAGATTTATCTGTTCCCTCCTCACAACCTTCTGTTGAGGGTCCTCAACAAACTGAGATCCTTCAAAGGGTAGCGGCAATAGTGGCCCACAAGTGGCCGAACAGCGTGTGGTTCCTCCTGGGATTGGAACTGTAGCTGAAATTTGTACCACTACCAGATCCAGTTCTGACCCAGCGAGTCCAGAAGTCAACTGTCTGCGCTTCATTACAGAAAACCCGGACCCTGCAGTTCATGATTTTCTCTCCCTAGCGGTGAGAAAGCGTTTCGGGATTTCGAAAGCCAGTATAGACTTCCTTGAGGAATATAAATGCAAATCTACTAGAAGGCAATATGAGTCATCTTGGAGAAAATGGGTGGCCTTTTGTCAAGGCGAAGATTCCGCAGGAGATCTTGACAGACTTCTGCTTATCTTTTTTCCCCACCTCCATGGTCAAGGGTTGGCAGCGAACACGATTTCAGCGTGTAAGTCTGCTTTGACAAGACCCATTCTATATGCCTTCCAGGTCGACCTAGGTAACGAGATCTTTAATAAAGTCCCGAAAGCCTGTGCTAGGCTCAGACCTTCAGCACCTCCAAAGCCCATTTCATGGTCTTTAGACAAAGTTCTTCATTTCGCTTCTCTGTTGAGCAATGAAGAGTGTGCGTTAAAGGATTTGACACAAAAAGTTATTTTCCTATTTTGCACTCGCGTCCGGGGCCAGGGTTAGTGAGATTGTAGCCTCTCGAGAGAGGCAGGTCGTGTTCAGTTCCTGGATGGGGAAGAACTGAACCTGTTTCCGGATCCTACGTTTCTCGCCAAGAATGAGTTACCCACCAACAGGTGGGGTCCCTGGAGAATCTGCCCTCTGAAAGAAGATGCATCTCTATGTCCAGTAGAATGCCTAAAGGTCTATCTTCATAGAACTTCAGACTTCAAGGGTGGTCAACTATTCAGGGGAGAAACATCAGGCTCAAATTTATCTCTGAATCAACTCAGAGCGAAAATCACATATTTTATTCACAGAGCGGATCCTGACAATACACCCGCAGGTCACGATCCGAGGAAAGTTGCCTCATTCTTAAATTTCTTTAATTGTATGGATTTTGAACATCTCCGTTCATACACTGGCTGGAAGTCTTCCAGAGTGTTCTTTCGCCACTATGCGAAGCAAGTAGAGGAACTAAAAGAGATCTGTGGTAGCAGTGGGTCGCGGTGTTAACCCTACTGTTTAACTCTGCGAGGAACAGTGGTCTTAATTGGGACGATTAATTCCAGGGTGAGTGTGTAGTTACATACTGTACTACAAACTAAGTGAGGGCACTGTGTTGCCCATCCAGACTGTTCCATTTCCGAAGGTGAACCTAGCATAAGTGCAGACATGTATGCCGAGCGTTTCTAACGCTAATGTCATTGATTTGTAATACAGGCTTTTATGACTTTGATACCTC
This sequence comes from Palaemon carinicauda, assembly GCF_036898095.1. Taxonomy (NCBI): domain Eukaryota; kingdom Metazoa; phylum Arthropoda; class Malacostraca; order Decapoda; family Palaemonidae; genus Palaemon; species Palaemon carinicauda. Next base: position 126,365,550 of record NC_090736.1, read on the forward strand.
GGTATCTTAAAAGTGGCATCTAATGTTTTTTCTTTCAGACAAACAAGCTCTGTTTACTATCATACTTATGCTTCAAGTTTTGGGTTATCCTCTTCTTATATATATATATATATATATATATATATATATATATATATATATATATATATATATATATATATATATATATATATATATATATATATATATATATATATATATATATATATATATATATATATATAATTCGTATCTCGTCAATCACCTCCTACGAGACGAAATCTCTGTCCAGGTTGTAGATTGCCATGTGACGTGTCTAGAATACGTCCTCTGATATGTCGCGATATCCCTTTCACGAGGGATACTCGCTCCAGGAGTTAGAATTCTGGTACCTTAAGGTAAATTCTCTGGGAATATCGCCGTAGTTGTAATATACCCTAGGAAGCTACCCTATAGGAACTTCCATCAGGACGACATGGCCATCTCACCCAAAAATAGATTTTTCGCTTCGCTCAAAATCCGTTATATATATATATATATATATATATATATATATATATATATATATATATATATATATATATATATATATATATATATATATATATATATATATTTGGGCTCAAGCCATGTCGTCGTGATGGAAGTTCCTTAAAGTAGCTTCCTAAGGGATATATGTACTACAGTGATATTCCCAGAGAATTTTACCTTTAGGTATCCAGAATTCTAACTCCTGGCGCGAATATCCTTAAAATTTCTCCAAAGGATATCGCATAATATCAGCGGACGCATTCTTGACATGCCTCCATAGCAATCTGCACCCTAAACAGCGTTTTGGCTCGAGGAGGATGTGGCAAAAGAGAGCCGTCCAAAGGCTCTCCCCGCTCTCATAATAATATTGGGAATACAACAGCGCCATTCCCATTACGGCGCACTTTCTTTTTTTGTAGCGATCTCGCTCGGTGATATTTCCTGGTGATCTAACTTTACGATCGTTTTACAGGATAATTATTATGCTTTCTCCATCATTTTCCGCCTCTGGAAAGCTGAGTATCGGGTCTACTATGAGTATAATTTAGCTCCTGTTTCACAATGAAATTAGAGTATTTTATTGTGTTTAAGAGCTAGGCCAGTTACTGGAGGCGCCATGGCGCCGTCGTTCGTTAGGCATGTGTTATTTAGATAGCAGAACGACTTCCAGTTTTTAATAGCTTTATTCAATTATTTTAGTTATATAGCTATTTAGGCAATTACTCTTGTAAAGTTTTGAAAATGTGCATAATTTTTGTTGCCCTTTTCTCTGTCGACCGTATAGTTAGAGTTTCGGTGATTTAGGTAACCGAGATCTCGTATAGCTTAGGTAACCTTACCTAGACCTTTTACTATACATTCGACTTTCCCCGGTTACCCTCATGTTTTGTTTTCATTCAGTGGAGACTGATACCTCCTATAATGTTATGAAACATTACACGTCTCTTCTGAGACTTAAGGATAATCTCTTTCCCTCTGAGTGTAGCCTTAGGCTACAACCCTAATAGCCGTGCCTTGAATTTTATTCAGACATGGCTAACTTAGGGTTTGTCCTGCCTCTTCCCTTAACCGTTGGTTGTGGTATACCATCAGGTTTTGGGATTTAGTCAGAATCTCAGAGTATTTAGTCTTATATCGGCGACCTGCTGGCAGGGCGAATGGGTTGTAGGATACCATCAACCTGCCGGCAGGGCGAATGGGTTGTAGGATACCATCATTCCCCTGCCGGCCAGGTGGCCGGCAATGAAGGTTAGCCCACATTAGCCGCACTTGAAGTTATGGTAGGATACCATCTTCTCCTTGCGACTAAAAGACTAGTCCTATGCCACAGTACTCTAGGCTGAATAGTAAGTTTCTTTTGCTTAGGATACGTGGCACTGGAACTCTGTTTCTTCTTTGTTAAGAGGAGGCGGCAGTGTTGCCATCCCCTTAACTGTGTCGGCAATCTCTGGGTTGGAGAACTGAGTCTCTCCTGTTCCCTGTGATTCTGTCGATACCGATACAGTTTCTTTTACAGGTCGTAGAATTGATAAGTTTTAGCCAGTTCCTTTCACACTCGTTACAGGACCCTGTTCCCTACCCCACTGTCCTCTTTTGATGGCTTAGCCATTGTCTTTCTTTAGGCTGGCATCTTGCAACCTTCCTTTGCTGGTAGGTTGCCGGAGCCAGCCAGACTCCCTCTCGAGCCATGTCTTTAGCTGACGGCAGAGCATACTGCCGTCAACCACATCATCTGTTGGCAATTGTCGGCCTACCCGGCAACTGCTGGCCCAGCCGGCAACCAAGATGGCTGCCGGCGACCATGATGGCCGTGAGAGAAAAGTCCCTTCTGTTCCCAAGGTTCTTCAGTCCTCCCTTGGACTGCTGCTACAGGTCCTGTTGCCGGGATACTGCCGGCCAGGCTGACACAGATAGTGCTGACTCAGTTGGCAGCATGCATACTGTACTGGTACTGCTGGACTTGCCGGCTGGCAGTGTATTGGTGGTACCTTATCGGCAATAGTACTTTAGCTGCAAGGAAGCCTGAATGGTACATTTTCCCCTTCTATTAGAACCTTCTCTCTGAGAAAAGGCAGTCAGATTAGACTTTTACGTCCTTAATTACTGTATACATTCACTGTAAGGAGTAGCCTTTTTTCCATGCTATCTCTCTTTCTCTAGCTAGCATGCCGGGTATGCCGGTAAGACCTAGCTATGCGGGCTACATGCCGGCTGAACTACTGTATATTTTATACAGGTAGCCAGTATATCTGCATTATAGAATATACTGCAGATAGAAAACTACTATATAGTTTATACTAGTAATTATTTCCAATATATTTTGGATATCCAACACAGGCATTTGCTGAGCCCAATCCTATATTGAATGAATATGATTTCTTCAATATCCTGATTAGAAATCAGTATTAGGATTACCCTACAATATTAAACACTTCAAGGCAGCCTTTTTCATTGAGTCTCCCTGATCAGGAAACTCTATATTTTAATATAGTAGGAAGACTACAGCAAATAGGCTGAGTGGAAAATACAAATATATGTCTTTATTTTCCTAGTCCAGCTGGCTTCATACTAGATGGACCATACTGTCATATGCTACTATGAAGGCAGCATAATGACTAGACTACAATACATGATGTACAGTAGCCAGTAAATTGCAATATAGACTTACTGCAATTGGAAAACTACAGTACCATGATACAGTAGTATTTTCTGACATACCTTGGGTACCCTTGTACGAGCATTCTGCTGGTACCGTTCATATATTGAATGAATAAGTTTTCTTCAATATTCTGATCGAGAATCAGTCATCCTGGCCACAATGTATTAACATTATTTTGGGACAGTGATTTGATACTTCTCTACCCCTAGGGGTAAGAGTCCTTTTACTTGGAGAAATCTCCATGTAGTTAATACTGAGGGGAGGCAACAGCATTTGCCCACAGGGGTACACAAGTATGTATCTCCTACTAACCCTTTATAGCTTACTATCCTAAGCTACTCTATTGTAAAGGACATTTGCATGTTGATTGTCAAGGAGACAATCCATTGTACACTCATTTCGTTTTTCTTTCTTTACAGGAGGAACACCAGATACCTTGTGCTGCAGTCCTCTGCAAGGCCAAGAGTAAGTATTTTTACGGTCATAATACTTGCAGGTTTCATGCCCCCTGCAATAATATTTCCGGATCCCTACATTATTGAAACCCACAGGTTTGCAATATATGTCGGACATTAATGTCCGAAGGTTTTGAAAATCCCAAGTCTACGGAGATTAGGGATACAGCTCAATATAAATTACGCAACTGGGTGAGAGGCTTTCAAAAGATCTCTCCGGGTCCTTTCCTATCTAATGATAGGATGCGTAAGCTACTATTTCCGGAAGCAAGTGAGGAAAGAGTAGTGCCTCAGGAGCCAACTAACATCCTCTGACGGCCAGAAAACCTTTTGGATTAAGGGCAAGAAGTGCCCCAGGGTAGAAGAGGAAAATGTTGTGTCGGAATTTCCTCTGCCTATGCCGGCTATAGAGCCATCGATGTTGACATCTTCGTCTTCTACCCTTTTATGGGATAATGTGGTACAATTATGTATCCAGTTGAAGAATCAAATAGAGAGCTTTCGTAAACGAAACGAAAAGCAGGAAGTAAAACGCAAGATAGAGCCTCGTAAAGCTTCTCTTGTCGCTTCCCAGGGGTCAGTCAAACAACTCTTGAATCAAGACCTACCAACATGCTCCATAACCAATCCCTGGAGGTTTGTGGAGCAGATGCCGATTTCAAATGGCAATCTCTACATCTCAGAGAAAATAGATGCTGTTCCTTTGGACAAAATTCAATTTTGGCCAAGCTTTGATGCTTTCCCTAATTGTTGGGTTCGACTGAAGTACGAACCAAAGTCAAGAAAAGGAGCAGAACCAAAGGAGGTCTTCATTCTCGACCATGATAAGCACAACCTATCCTTTCAGGTAGTCTGAGAAAGGCGGGTTATTCAGAGTCGAAAGTATTCTCACTGAATAACAGACACCCTTCCTTTCTTGCTTCTACTTCACTCTCATTCCCCTTTATGGGGAAGGCATTTACTCCTGTTGCCAAAGCGGTAGAGGCGGGTAAGCCATGTCCCACACTCTATGAGTGCCAGCCTTTGTCACCAGCTTTTCCCGGACAGGAAAAGGTTTGGAAGCAAGTCCATTTGACATTTTCAGAAGGAAAATTTGACAAGGACATCGCAAGTCGACAATTCAAGGTATGTCTCCCTAAATTGTTTGAGTTGCTCTTGTGTAATGAACATGAGTCAAAGGAGAGACTTACGACACCCCTTTCTCTACAAAACTACATAGAGTTGTGTTCAACCTACGAAAGTACCCCAGGCATGCTCAAGGTCATAGCCAAAATGCATATGGCTATCTTGGTGAAGGACCTTTACGCCTTTATGAAGGCCAGGAGAGCATATAGAGAGTTTGTGTTTGCTGACGCAACAGCAAAACACGAAACAAGGAAGCTAATATCTTCCAACATCTAGGGTAAAGACCTCTTCCCGCACGAGGTCATTAAGGAAGTAATTAAGAACGCCACCATGAAGAATATAAGTCTTCACCAAAAATGGGGCATTCCATCAAAGAGAAAATATTCTGTGGTTGTGGGTCCCCAACCTAAAAAGAAGATCGTAAATGCTGGAAATATCCGGGCTGCTCAACAACATCCCACTATTCCAGTGACCACGGTGCTACAGGCATGTGGTCAAAACTCTAAGCCTACTGACTACTCGAAGCATAAAGATGCTTCGGCTAGGAGGAATTTTCCCTCAGGATCGCAGGACCTTCGATCCTTCAGTCCAAAGCCTATTCAAGATGAGCCATTGATGGGAAACAGAAATGTCCTTACCATCATTTCCTTACCTTCTCCTACAGTTCAAAAACCCTCCCGGAGAAGTATACCTGAGAGCTATAGAGCATACAGGTGGTAGGTAAACTATAGCTCATCGAGTTCCAGGGAAGGCTGTTTTGTGTTCACGAGAAGGACTCAAGATATCAATGAGTCATTCTGAACTTGTCGCCACTCAACAAGTTCATAAAAAGCAGCAAGTTCTGAATGTTGATCCTTTTGAACATATGGACCTTGTTCCAATTAGGGGTGTTCGTAGTCTTGTCAGACCTGAAAGGTGTCCTTCGGAACCTTCCAGTCAACCACCCCCCTTCCTCCTATCTAGAATTCATGTTACAGAGAGTAACATTCATCCTAGGAAAGATACGTGCCGGACTCACAGTCCTAAGTATCTTCAAAGGATTGACGAACTTAGTCACGTCAAAGTCAAGCCTAGAAATAGTTCAGGTATTAATATACCTGATCAAGAGGCTGGAGTGGGCAGCACCCGAAGTGTCCGGCCAATGTGCATTCAAAGAGATGACCCGGTTCCTGGGACATCACGGATGCAAGATAGGCTTCTAGAAGTCTCAACTTTCTCCAGCTCAGGGGTTTCGATGTTTAAAAAAACCATCGAAGCCCTCAGTCACATTAACTCTCCTCTCCTTTGGAAATATAAAAGGAGCTTGTGAGGTCTGTCAAGAGACTCAGGTATTCAGTCAGAATACCAAAACAAATAGGAAAAAGCGCTAAACTTTCCCCAGTTCGCTATAGTGACAGACCTGGTTCTAAGGGCACACCGGAAAGATGCGTTAAGAGCTTGGAGAAAACACGTATCAAACGCTTGAAGAGACCAAAACAGACTGAGATCAGTCCCTCTTTAATCGCTTCTCTAACAGAAATTAGAGCACGAAAGTCCCAAGACTTTGCTGGTCCTTTCATGGGTGGGGAAACCCCCTCCACACTGATCAGGCTCCCTACGACTGATCTGGGACACCGAAGCGATAATAAGACGTCACGTTCGAACGTCTCATTCAGTCTTGGTGAAGTTACCCATCCCTCTCTTAAAGGGACGGCACCTACCAGCAGTTCATTTACAACTGACCCACGATGTGACTGTGGATACTCTATTTCGATACAAACCGATAGAGTTGGAATGGTCCATGGGCGCAGACATATTCCCTCCCAGATGGGAACAAGTCCCGGAACTGCAATTCAACATCTTCATCACGAGCGTCTTCAAGAAACTACCTTGCTATATAGCCCCATACGAGGATCCTCTAGTGGGGCTGATAGACTAGATGAGGCTGGTCCTAGCTCTGACCTTAGGTATATTTCCGAAAATTCAGAAATTAACTGCCTTCGTTTTATCACAGAGAACCCAAACCCTTCATTTCATGGTTTTCTCGCTCTAGCGGTTAGAAAAGGTTGGGGATCTCAAATGGCAATATAGAATTCTTAGAAGGATACAAGGCCAAGTCAACTGGAAGACAATATGAGTCTTCCTGGGAAAAGTGGGTTGCGTTTGTCAAAGCAAAAGGACCAAAAGAAATTTCAATAAACTTCTGTCTGTCCTTCTTTGTCCACCTTCATAGCCAAGGTCTGGCGGCCAATACGACAAATACGTGCAAGTCCGCCTTGACTAGGCCTCTACTATATGCCTTTCAAGTGGATCTGGCAAATAAAATCTTTAATAAGATTACAAAGGCATGTGCTAGGCTTAAGCCCGTGGTACCACCAAAGCCCATCTCTTGGTCCTTGGACAAGGTCTTACATTATGCCTCATCTGTGAACAATGAAGATTGTTCCCTTAAGGATCTAACCTAAAAGGTTATTTTTCTGTTCGCTATCGCCTCCGTGGATAGAATTAGTGAAATAGTGGCCCTATCCAGAGATGAGGGTCACATTCAGTTCACGGATGTAAGAAAACTGAATATATTTCCTGATCCATCCTTTCTCGCTAAAAACGAGCTACCCACTAAGAGTTGGGGTCCCTGGAGAATCTGCCTTCTGAAGGAAGATGTCTCTCTATGTCCTGTAGAGTGTCTAAAGGTCTATCTTCGTAGAACTTCAGACTTCAGGGGAGGACAGCTCTTTAAAGGAGAAACTTCTGGATCAAATTTATCCCTAAAACAACTAATGGCGAAGCTCACCTACTTTATTCATTGAGTGGATCCGGACAGTATTCCCGCAGGTCATGATCCGAGAAAGTTTGCTTCATCATTGAAATTCTTTCAGTATATAGACTTTGAGCGCCTTCGTTCATACACTGGATCGAAATCATCCAGAGTGTTTTACAAACACTATACAAAACAAGTGCATGAACTGAAACACTTCGTAGTGGCGGCAGGTAGTGTATTAAAACCTGCCCCCTAATTACTGTAGTAAACAGTTTTTGGTTTGGGACCTCACATGTCCTCGCACATGTAACGGATGAGAATCATCCAGAGTGTTCTACATACACTATGCTAGACAAATCCATGTTCTGAAGCAATATGTCGTGACGCCTGGTAGAATATTTAACCTGCCGTCTAATTCTACAATGAACAGCTAATTGACTGGGACTGTCAATTAAAGGGAGAAGATGTCACCCTTCTTAGGTGTGATTTCTTTTAATTAAGTGTTACCATGATAACACTAGCTCTGTTCAAAATCCCAGGTGTGGAATTATACAGATAGCACTAGTGACGGTGTACGAAGTACACAGTGCAGATAGAATTAACCAGTACAGGAATTATGAAGAGAATTTGTTTTATAATTTTCTTCAGTCTGAGAGTGGCACTCATCATTTCTTCCTTCAAGAAGGAAATATAGTCTCTGTACTTTTTACAGGTATAATCCCATTGTCATACTACATTTGTTTAACTGAACATCTTTTAGCCATTTATTCGTCATAAATGTTTGTTAGAAAGTAGTGTGTCCACCTTCGCCAGACAATTGTATATATACATGCCAGAGTTCTTCAACTTACCAAAGTAAGTATCCTTCATATATTTGTATGCATCAAATAATAGATATAAGGGTCACTGATGTTATTTTGGTAAATATACAACTATGAGACTATTTATATATTCAGTGTGTACTTATGTTTGGTCATACTATATATGTTAACCTCAAGATCCCTTTTCTACTGACTAGAATGACTCTTCCCTGTAGGAGGCAGGAAGTACTAATATTGGTTATGATTAATGATGGTGACGATTAACGGTAACGTCCCTTGTCTCATGTGGTCCCCATGACCATAGAAAAGGTTGCTATAAGGTTAAGGCACTGATTAAAAATCCACAGATACACTAATGCTCTGGTATGCTTCCATCACGACGACATGGCTTGAGCCCAAAAAACGGATTTTGAGCGAAGCGAAAAATCTATTTTTGGGTGAGATGGCCATGTCGTCCTGGTGGACCCACCCATCTCTTCTAAAAAAAAAAGATCTTCACAGTATCCCTCCCGTGGTACTGTATCTGTATCACCACGCTCAATGCTACAAGGAATGTCCACCGTAGTGGGAATGGCGCTGTTGTATTCCCAATAGTATTATGAGAACGGAGAGAGCCTTTAGACGGCTCCCTTTTGCCACATCCTCCTCGAGCCAAAACAATGCTTAGGGTTCAGATTGCTATGGAGGCATATCAAGAATACGTCCGCTGATATTATGCGATATCCTTTGGAGAAATTTTAAGGATATTCGCGCCAGGAGTTAGAATTCTGGATAACTAAAGGTAAAATTCTGTAGTACATATATCCCTTAGGAAGCTACTTTAAGGAACTTCCATCAGGACGACATGGCCATCTTACCCAAAAATATATTTTTCGCTTCGCTCAAAATCCGTTATATATATATATATATATATATATATATATATATATATATATATATATATATATATATATATATATATATATATATATATACATATATATAAATACCCATATATATATATATATATATATATATATATATATATATATATATATATATATATATATATATATATATATATATATATATATATATATATATATATATATATATATATATATATATATATATATATATATATGTATATATATATATATATATATATATATATATATATATATATATATATATATATATATATATATATAAAAAATATATATATATATATATATATATATATATATATATATATATATATATATATATATATATATATACATATATAAATATACTGTATATATATACTGTATATATAAATACCGTTATATATATATATATATATATATATATATATATATGCATATATATATATATATATATATATATATATATATATATATATATATATATATATATATATATATATATATATATATATATGTATATATATATATATATATATATATATATATATATATATATATATATATATATATATATATATATATATATATATGTATGTATGTATATATATATATATATATATATATATATATATACATACATATATATATATATATATATATATATATATATATATATATATATATATATATATATATATATAATTATGTTAGAAGAAGACGATGATAACTCACTTCCTCAAAATAAATAAATACTTGGAAATATGAAGGTTTTTCATTAAACATTTCGCAGGTCAAATTCCTCTTTTTAAAGCTTAGTGATTTTTTTTGTATTGAATATTAGATTGCGAGACATATTACTACAAAAAGGATAATGGCTTTCATTTATGTATGTAATTTATACATAGAGACTACACCATGCCTTATATGTTATTTATATTATCATGTATAAAACAATATTCCTCTCTCTCTCTCTCTCTCTCTCTCTCTCTCTCTCTCTCTCTCTCTCTCTCTCTCTCTGCTTCACCGGCTCCAACAGTTCTTTATCTATATTTCAAAGACACCTAATAATTTCTCTCCATCAAAGCCACACACAGTTCCACAAAAAGGCTCAACACTTTTGTAGACTGAGCTTTCTCCTTGTCCGGTTTCTGTGTTTATAGACCGCCTACCACAACTTCATCAAAACAGTGCACCAGTAACAGAAAACTCTCCCTGTGCCTTGAGCAACGCAGATGCTACAGAATCTAACTAGCTGAATGTTCAGAGCAGTTTCATGGAATGGGTCTTTACTCGAGTTGAAGCGAGGTTTAACAAAACTTTAGGTTCACATTAACGTGGTCCCTGTTCCGGCTACAAAAGCAAGCTGCCTTTAAAATATTTAAAAAAAAAAAAAAAAAAAGCGTTGAAAAGGAAAGCCTCAAGTTTATTATATAGAGAATATTTGGGTTTCAGCTACATTTGAAAAGTTTCAGAGGTCTTCCTGAACAGTCATGCTGAATATGAAATGAAATTACTAATAAATACTATCAAGCAGAAAAAGATAATTTTCCCTTTTTTCAATTAGCCATATAGAGATCCTAATACACTGGCACAGACTCGAGAGGCAGCTGTTAAAATACATCCTAATATGGATATGAAGTGAATAGATAATTACGTACCAGAGCCGTGGTTAAATACGATGCTATGTTACGTTAATGAATAGTCTGTCCTTGACTTAATGAAAGGATAATGGATAAATTTCTCATCTGAGTAAAGGTTGTCTCTTATTCACGAATTTAAAATGATTTCTCTCTTTCATGTATCGTTTGTTTCAAGAATTGAAGACTGTACTCTTTCTATAGATTTTATCCTTTGGCTGTTTACTGATGGGTTCCACATTTAAGGACACTGTTAATCATAATTACTTTGTATAACTGTTTTGATTCTTTTGTTGTCCTGTTTGCTGATTTCCAACCTAAATTCTCATGGTTAATTTTTTTATTATTTTTCATATTTCCTTCAATAAAATCCCTTGTCCCCTATATTTTTTTTTTTATTTTTCTTCAGTAGCTGGTCTTTAGTTTGGTTAATAAGTGCTCTTTCCCTAATATAATATAATTAAAGATCAACAGTTTAGTTACTTTCCTTCAACTCTCTCACTTATGGCTAGTCTAATCTAGAAGGATTTCTAAAATAAATCTGTCTTTCAAGTATTAGGTCTCCATTTACTCAAATACAACTATATATATGATAAACTGCAAGTGAGCAATGTACATAGAGTAATAAATTCCTTTTATAAATTCTAAAGATAAATTGCCAAAATAAATGAGAACAGTTACAGAAAACATATAAAAGTAGATTATGCAGTATTGAAGAAATTTGAATATTAATATAAAAATTATATATAAGGGCATTGAAAAAATGTATTAACAGAAATAATTCTTTATATAGTCATCGATGAATAACCCTCTGACACTCCAAAATAATTGCTTAATTGCAATATTGTATATTTGGTAAATACGCATGCAAACACACATACACACACACACGCACAGACACAAACACACATACATACACACACACGCACACACATAAACGCATACATACATACACACATATATGTATATATATATATATATATATATATATATATATATATATATATATATATATATATATATATAGGCCTATGTGTGTGTGTATATATATATATATATATATATATATATATATATATATATATATATATATATATATATATATGTTTGTATATATATATATATATATATATATATATATATATATATATATATATATATATATATATATATATATATATATATATGTGTGTGTGTGTGTGTGTGTGTGTGTGTGTGCGCGCGCGCTCATTCGTGCAGTTGTGCGTAGAGGAATTTTGTAGTACTAGCGATATAATTACTAGATTAATTATTAAACTAGAGATTATTCAGGCGTATGCACCAACAACATTCCATATAGAGGAAGAAACGGAACCTCTTTAAAAGGCTCTTGAAATATCTTTGAAAAACTTTAAGACTCAATTCACATTGGTTTTTGGAGCTTTCAATGCAAAAGTAGGTTAAAAAAAAGAGAGGGGAATCAGCCGCATGTGAATTTAGAAGATGCACAAGGAATGGCAGTAATGTACTTGTAGAATTTGCTGAAAGAAACAATCTTAAAATCATAAACACTTGATTTTATAAAAATCGAAACTAATATAAAAAATTGACATGGAGAAGCAAAAATAAAGAAACAAAAAATAAATAGATTTTATTATCAGTGAAAACTTTATTGTAGCTTAAGATGCAACAGTTTTAAACAAGTTTAAGTTAAGCAATTCTAGAATGTTGTAAAGAAAACTTATTTAGATGTAAGGAAAGAAAGAGAAAAGCTAATATTGAAAAAGAAAATAAATACCACTATGATAAGAGAAAAATCTGATGAGTTAAGATTAGCAATATAATATGGATACTCGTATTTACACGATGAAATGGTAGCAAGTAAAGAAGAAATGAATGGTAATGTAACAAAGGTTGTATTATTGTCAGCACAATAGAAGGTGAAGAAGTTTCTAAACAAGATCTAGGAAAACTATCAGAAAAGGCGAAAAAAAAAAATAAGAAAAATAAAGAGGATTTTCATAAAATGCCAGACAATAGTGATATAAGGCATAACTTTGTCAATAGAAATAAGGAAACACCTGAACCATGACTATTTGTAAAAGTCGGAGAAGTAAAAAAACCAATAAAAATCCTGAAAAGATGGAAACCAGTAGAGGATGACCAAACTATTGATATATCAATAAGAGGAAATTTCATAGTAATACACTGGCTTAACCTTACACTTCATGTTGAAGTTAAAAGTTAAAGTTGCAGGTTTTAGGTCAACGATCTACATCATTCTCCTCAGGCGACCATAAATCAGCAGGGACTATCACTAGTCTCCACTAACCTCCCCTCCCCCCCCCCCCCCCAGGCACCACCCTGGGGAGTACCCTCCGGGAGTAGGTCTCACGGTATTCAAGTCCTTGGCGGGGACCGAACTCGGGACCTCTAAAACAGAAGCCCGCGACGCTACCAACCTAGCTATCTGTAGGATAGCTCTATAACAACAACTTGGAAAAAAATTCATTCTCATACTAATTCACAAAAAGGGAGACAAAAAAAAATAAAAAAAAAACATGAAATATTACTGTCCAATAAGTTTACTCTCCATAACATTTAAAAGATTAACAATAATAATATTAGGCTGAATAGAAACACAGCTAAACTTCAATCAACCAAAATTTCGGTTGGGGTGGCCAATGCAGTAACGTTTCTGACTGGTGAACGCCAGATAGGAGTTCCAGTCCCGCTCAAACTCGTTAGATTATTTGGTCGCTGAAACCTCACCATGCTTATGAGGTAAGGATTAGGGTTTTGAGGGAGCCTTTAGGTCTATCTCCTGAGTCATCAGCAGCCATTGTCTGACCCTCTTCGGTCCTAGCTTGGGTGGGCAATGATTATATGTATATATGGTAAGTGGATTCATTTTTGCTTTTTTGTTTTGCCAAACAAACTTATGTTCATATATTTGCAAGCATATTAATAGTGCAGAAACCACTACAAATGTTTCATAAATGGTTTAATTTTACGCTTTGCAAAAGTCTTGTATCTCTATTAACAAGTAATTCAAGTATTCCACCCTCTGATCATGTTTAGTTCTATCTAACTGTGAGAATGCAGAGATATCATATGCTCATAAATTACTACTCTTACTAGCCAAGCTACAACCTTAGTTGGAAAAGCAGAATCCTAAAAGCCCTATAACTGGAACAAAAGTAACTAATCAACTGTAAAGGAGGAATAATAAACTCAAATTTGAGATATTTAAAGAACATCAAAACCGTTTAATAGATCAGTTATATATAAACTAAAAAAAAGTTTTTACATGTCTGTTTGTTCAATAGAAAAACATTTGCAACAAATCTGAGCTCCTGGAGTTCAACAATTTATCAACCAGAATTGGAAGATCATTCCATAATCTGGTCATAGCTGGAATAAGACTCCTAGAACACTGCGGAATATTGAGACTTGAGATGGATATACTAAGATGGTTAGAATTAATTGCAAAGTACACACCTAGTACTGCATACAGGATGGTACAGACTGGGAAGATGTGAATGCAAAGGATGTGTAGAATTATGATATATCTTATGCAACATTAACAAAGAGCGAACTGGACGATAATGCTGGAGATTATTATTTAGATCAAGGATAAAGATCTTAGTTGACTGGGTAAAATCAGAGAATTAAAGTATTTCATTACCATAAACCTTAATGTAAGGATTCAAAGTGAACCCAGACGGCTGTAAGAAAAAGAAATTAAAGGGTAAAACTATGAAAAAAGATACCATATGGATTTATAGTAATACATTTTAAATACATAGAAAAATCAAATATATTTTTCAGATATCATTACAAAGTCATTTTTAGTATAATTACTTTTTATCAACTCACTGCTTAAAATGAACAAGTATTTCTTCAATACAACCAAGAAGAAACATAGCAAATTAACATCAGGTGTTTCGGGATCTTTAAGAAGTTTCAAAATCTCCGGCTATTCATTTGCCCTTCTATTGTGTTTCCGGGATTGATATTGAAGGCGAAA
>NC_090736.1:126385410-126397910 GCF_036898095.1 Palaemon carinicauda
AATGAATCTGACCCATTGTTTGAGAATCAATTTTTTGCTGATGCATCTTCTGTTGCCTGTTTCCTCATCTACTTACAGCCTCCCATTTCAAAAAATAAAAAAAACAAAAACGTCTGAAAATTAGATTCAAAGAATCAAATTGTTAAGCTGAAGTTTACCGAGTGTGTTCAAAAACAAAATATTTTTTGACACCGAATATATTTTTTGCTGATACATGTTTTATTTTATGATCTGAAAGTGTCTTATGATTAGATCACATGGTTCCCATTCAACGTGAATATTAGAATCTAGACCTATTCCATTTTTTTATTTCATTAATGAAAAAATTAAGATTAAACAACGGAAGGAATAGTTGAGATTTTGGAAAGGCGCAACCAGTATTTGTTAGATGTTGTTGATTGAAATGAGGGTTCATAAGCATACATCGATAACCACTCAAACGTTTTTGGTAGGGGAGATATTGGGGCGCATACTACTACTACTACTACTACTACTACTACTACCAATAATAATAATAATAATAATAATAATAATAATAATAATAATAATAATAATAATAATAATAATAATTATTATTATTATTATTATTATTATTATTATTATTATTATTATTATTATTATTATTATTATTATTATCATTATTATTATTATTATCATAATAATAATAATAATAATAATAATAATGATATTAATAATAATAATAATAATTCCATCATTATAATCAGAATAATTGAAAAAGGAATTGTAATGATTTACACGACGTCGTGTAAGGCAAGAGAACTTGGTTTTGAACGTTGGAACTCGTGCTGAATTAAGGTATCTAGACATTTTGGACATTATCTTTGCATGTGATCCAAAAAGAGGCTTCCTAAGAAATTAACCTTCTTCAAACAACTAAATAATACATTAAAAGTAAATATTCATTAATTACCATTTTTTTATGAATTTTGAAAAAACAAAATGATATTTCCTCGTTTTTTTTATTAAGAAAGAGCTGCGTCATTATTGTATACATCTGCGAGTAAGGAGCAAAACTTCTTACGAGTTATACCAACCGTGTGGCACACAATTGTACATAATTATTTTGTATATGTTATGCTTGTATCTGCGCTCTTCCCTAGCACTAAAAAGAACCTGAATGATCATGTCTCCGTTTTGCTCTGTAACATTGTCTGTCTCTCGAACAGGTCATATCCTGTTGCCTTGAGGTTTAGTATATAAAGAAGAGTGTTCCTTAATAAACTCAGTTGATTACATCCTGCCTTTGAGTTCACAACTCCTCTCTCTCGGCCCGTCACATTGGTGACCCCGGAAGTCGACTCGCTCCCACTGCCTTCCAACCCCACCTCCCTCGCCCCTCCATCGTTGGTACTATGACGGAGACAGACTCTACTACAGCAGTTGGCGCCGCCCCATTGAAACTTTCACCATTCGCCACTGGAGAAGCATTTGCTTGGTTTCAGCGCTCAGAAGTCCAGTTTCGTATCAAGGGCGTGACTCGCTCAACCACCAAAGCGGATTATGTTCTCGCGGCGATACCCGAGGACACCTTCCCAGAAATATCCGACTGGCTTTGTGAACAAGGAGACACCCCAATAGCATATGAAGCCCTCAAAACATACCTTCTGCAGCAGTACTCGCCGTCACCAGCCACGCGTATAGCAGAGCTTTTTCAGCTCTCGCAACAACCGTTGGGGGACCAAAGGGCTTCGCTTGCCCTCAGGGAAATGACCAATATCGCTCGCCTTCAACTTGCCGCAGACGGCTCTCCTCGTGAGGTGAACCTACTTCGTGCCCTTTGGATACGCCGTTTACCCGAACCTGTACGCGCTGCCATACCCGATGTCGATAGTTTACCCATAAAGGACTTGATGACCAAAGCCAACGCCCTCATGGACAGCCACTTCAAGACCTCCATCAACGCCTCCACCCCTGACGACGAGGATGCCTATTCAACGTCAACCAAAGCTGACATGAATGCCGTAGGACATACACGCCTACCCCGTGACGTGCCGAAGCGGCGACAAAGCCGCCCACCACCCACCAATCGCTCGCGCCCCAACGAACGACTTCTACAGCCACTTACTACCTCCCATCCGCCGCAGTTTTGCTACTACCACTTCAGATTCGGGGCAACCGCGAATAAATGTGCCAAGGATTGTCAGTGGCCAAAAAACATGTAAGTAGGCCATCGCTTGTGGCGGTGGCCTCCCATGTTTCTAATCTTTTCTTTTTACAGGATGCAGGAACGGGCGTGCGATTTTTGGTAGACACGGGTGCTTGTCGTTCTCTTTTGCCAAGGAAACTCTTCAAGGCACAACGTAGCCTGTCGACATCTGCCGACGTCCGCTTGGTTGCTGCCAACGGATCTGCGATACCCACCTACGGTTACGAGAACCTCACATTATCGTTCGGAAACGGTAAATTCAATTGGAAGTTTCTCGTTGCTGACGTCACAATGCCAATCCTCGGTGCGGATTTCCTCTCTCATTTCCACCTTTTGGTCGATGTCGCCCACCGACGATTGGTCAACGCAGACTCGTACTTGTCGACAACTCTTCAACCCGCCCCCTCTAACCTCGCTCTCCACATCAGCGCCCACCTCCTCACGTCGTACCCGGAAGTTTTCCGTCCAGAACTTCGCCAAACGCCCACGGTTCACGCCAAGCACGGTATTTATCACCATATCAAGACGATAGGACCCCCAGTCTTCGCAAAATTCAGACGTCTGGCACCGGAACGATTGGCAGCCGCCAAACAGACGTTCGCCGAAATGGAGAAAATGGGCCTTTGTCAAAAGGCCTCCAGCCCATGGTCGTCACCCTTACACATCGTTCTGAAGAAAGACGGCTCCCTCCGTCCGTGCGGGGATTACAGGCGCCTGAACATGCAAACAGAACCGGATCACTACCCCCTCCCAAACATTGCCGATGTGACCTATTACCTGCACAAAGCGAAGGTTTTCTCTACGCTCGACCTCCTGAAGGGGTATTATCAGGTGCCTATGAACCAAGAAGACATTCCCAAGACCGCCATCACCACTCTGTTTGGTACATACACCTTCAATTACTCCTGTTTTGGCCTTCGTAATGCTGGGGCAACGTTTCAACGTCTCATGGATGGCATCTTAGGGGACCTCCCTTTCTGTGTATGTTATGTGGACGACATACTTGTGTTCTCCTCCTCAAAAGAGGAACACCTCCGTCACCTGCGCATCGTGCTCGACCGCCTGCAACAAAATGGCCTTGTAGTCCGGTATGACAAGTGTACCTTTAGCGCCAACGAAGTGTCGTTCTTAGGGCACCGTATCACTCCTGAAGGAGTCCATCCCCTCCCTGAGAAGGTACCAGCCGTTCAGAACTTCCCCGTGCCCTCGACCGTCAAAGCTCTGCAGGAATTCTTGGGCATGATCAACTATTATTACCGTTTTCGGCCAGCCATTGCCGCCACTCTTTCTCCCCTCTATGCCTCCCTCAATGGCAAGCCAAAGGACCTGAAGTGGGGTCCCCTTCAAGAAGCAGCCTTCTGCAATGCAAAGAAGGCCCTATCAACTGCTGCGGCTCTCACTTTTCCTATCCCACACGCCCCTCTCCTTCTCTCCACCGATGCCAGCAACGTCGCTATTGCTGCAGTACTCAAGCAGGTGGTCAAAGGCTCGCCCCGCCCATTGGCCTTCTTCAGCAGAAAACTGTCCAAGGCAGAATCGGGTTAATCTACCTTCGATCGAGAATTGCTGACGGTGCACTTGGCTGTTCGTCACTTTCGCCATTTCATAGAAGGTACGCCCTTCGTCATTCGCACAGACCACATGCCTCTGGTGCACGCCTTCACTCGACAGTCTGACGCCTGGTCCGCCCGTCAACGCCGACATCTCTCCGCCGTGGCTGAATGCAATTGCACCCTCCAATACGTCACTGGGAAAATGAATCCCGTTGCCGATGCCCTGTCAAGAAACACGTTGGCTGCCGTTCAACTGGGATTGGATTACAACCACCTGGCTGAAGCCCAACAACAGGATCCAGAGTATCAAGCTTGTAAGACATCCTGCACGTCCCTCCATTGGGAATATTTTCCCCTCGAAGAATCTAACACCACCCTCCTCTGTGACGTCAGTACTGGTAGACCGCGACCTTGGATTCCTGCTCCCATGCACCGACAGGTGTTTGATTTCATTCACGGCCTTTCACATCCCTCGTGCCGTTCTACTGCACAGCTGCTGAAGGCAAAGTTCATTTAGCACGGCATTTCTAAGGATGCTAAGGATTGGGTCCGTGCCTGTACTTCTTGCCAAACTTCCAAAGTACATCGACATACGGATTCAGGAGTGGGCACCTTTCCTCAACCTTAGCGTCATTTCGCACACATTCACGTCGACGTTGTAGGCCCCCTACCCACATCACAAGGACATCGTTACCTGTTTACCGTCGTCATCGACCGCTCCACTCGTTGGCCTGAAGCCATTCCCATGGAAACTGCAACGTCCGCCTCATGTCCATCTGCCTTACTCTCTGGATGGATTTCAAGATTCGGTATCCCTGAGCACATTACTTCTGACAGGGGAACCACTTTCACCTCTCAATTGTGGACGTCATTAGTGAATCTCCTGGGCATCACCCTACATCAGACAATGGCCCACAACCCCGCTGCCAATGGAATAGTTGAACGTTTTCATCGCACCCTCAAAGCAGCTTTGATGTCCCGCTGCAAGGATTGCAACTGGTTTACTCAACTTCCCTGGGTCCTCCTGGGACTAAGGACCACTCCTAAAGACGCCCTCGACTTCTCGGCAGCTGAAATGGTGTATGGCGACCCGTTGGTCGTCCCTGCCGATTTTTTTCCTTCTACAACCTCCTCCGACGATCTCCAGCGCATACGTCACGTCGTGGGAAAATTTACTCCGTGCCGCCAGACTTACAAGCCCCCAGCGAAGCATCACATACCAACGGACTTGCACTCTGCAACGCACGTCTTCCTGCGCAACGACACTAGCAAGCCACCACTAACGCCCCCTTATACGGGCCCTTTCCTTTTGATCCGACGCAGTCCGAAAGCATTCCTACTAAACATTCGGGGCAAAGAAGACTGAGTCTCCATTGATCGTCTAAAACCTGCTTATCTTCTGCCAGATGACCCGCCTACAGTTCGCCGCTCTAGATCAGGGCGCCCTATTTAACATGTACAGTATGTCATTTTTAGGGGGGGAGCCATGTACCAACCGTGTGGCACACAATTGTACATAATTATTTTGTATATATTATGCTTGTATCTGCGCTCTTCCCTCGCAATAAAAAGAACCTGAATGATCGTGTCTCCGTTTTGCTCTGTAACATTGTCTGTCTCTCGAACAGGTCATGTCCTGTTGCCTTGAGGTTTTATATATAAAGAAGAGTGTTCCTTAATAAACTCAGTTGATTGCATCCTGCCTTTGAGTTCACAACTCCTCTCTCTCGGCCCGTCACAGAGTCTAAAAACCAACAAGGAAATATCCATTTGCCAACACCTCGCATTTCTTTAGAAAATAAAGTTGGAAGGAATTTTTAAGCATATATTTTGCAATTTCGACGCCTCATGCCGGGGATTCTTTTGTTACCTGTTTACTTAACAGCTAATTTTTAGTTTAATAAACGAGAGAGACAGAGAGAGAGAGAGAGAGAGAGAGAGAGAGAGAGAGAGAGAGAGAGAGAGAGAGAGAGAGAGAGAGAGCGCATTCTTCATATTTTCTCAGTTTCCTCTATCATGGCATTAAGTATAATCATTTATCTGAGATATACACTATATATTGATATATCTCTCCTAATTTATATGTATATATATATATATATATATATATATATATATATATATATATATATATATATATATATATATATAGATAGATAGATAGATAGATAGATAGATAGATAGATATATATATATATATATATATATATATATATATATATATATATATATGTATATATATATATATATATATATATATATATATATATATATATATATATATATATATATATATATATATATATATATATATATATATATATATATATATATATATATATATATATATATGGATAAATATCAACACAACATCGTGTTCAAATAGAAGTAAATTTCTACCTCATACTTGGGATCGAACGCTAGCCCATTCTATATAAATATATATATATATATATATATATATATATATATATATATATATATATATATATATATATATATATATATATATATATATATATATATATATATAAATATATATATATATATATATATATATATATATATATATATATATATATATATACATATAAATATATATATATATATATATATATATATATATATATATATATATATATATATATATATATATATATAGATGTATGTATATATATTTATATATATAGATATATATATATATATATATATATATATATATATATATATATATACATATATATGTATATATATATATATATATATATATATATATATATATATATATATATATATATGTATGTATGTATATATATATATAGATATATATATATATATATATATATATATATATATATATATATATATATATATATATATATATATACATATATATATATATATATATATATACATATATATATATATATATATATATATATATATATATATATATATATATATATATATATATGTATAATATATATATATATATATATATATATATATATATATATATATATATATATATATGGGTAGATAGATAGATAGATATATAGATGGATAGATAGATATATAGATAGATAGATAGATAGATAGACAGATATAGTATGCAACGGCCAACGACCAATTTTGTGGAGAGTCCTGCGTTATTATGGAATTCCTCTCGAATATGAAAATTTTATTAAGTCTGTTCATGAGCATAGTAAGTGCAAAGTTGGTGTTAGTGAAGTCTTATTAAATGAATTTAGAGTGAACAGCGGAGTACTTCAAGGGAATTTGTGGTCACCTATGATGTTTATCCTCCTCAGAGATTTTGAAATACATAGAACAGTCAGAGATGATGGAGAAAGATTGGACTGGATTGGTGATAAGAATTTAACAGACCTAGAGTAGGCTGATGGTGCTGTCAGTGTTAGCAGAACAGCAGAGGGTTTGCAATGCTTGCATGCCAGAATGCATGAAATATCACACGAGATTAGGCTGAAGATAAATACAGGAAAGACAGAGGTGAAGAAAAAGGAGTATGCAATGGAAAATGAAATATTGTTGGAAAGAGAAAGGATTAATGAGGCAGAATTATTTTGATTATTTAGGAACCATGATCTCCAATACAGGGTCATTATTATTAGAGTTTAATTAAAGATTGAAAAAAGCAAACCAAACAATGTAAGGGTTAAGTAAAATTTGGAAATCAAATCTCCTGAAATTACATATAAAAATCATAGTATACAGTATATCAGTTTACTGAAATCGGTGTTACTCTATAGACATGAGTCATAGTATGACAATGAAACAATCTCCAATAGATTCAGTAGATTTGAGAACAAAAAAGTCGGAAGGATATTGGTAGTTAAATGGCAGGACAGTATTAGAAATGAAACAATAAGAGAGATTATTAGGGTGCCATATGTGGATGAAATCATGAAGAGGTGTAGATAAAAATGGTTTGGGCATTCTCTTTGTACTACCCGACAGAGATTAGTTCACCATACATTCAGCTGAGCTCCACAAGGCACTAGAACAGTTGGAGGACCCAGGCCTACATGGTTGAGGACTATGAATGGTAAAGTAGGAGATGATGAATGGAGAAGTATTGAATTATATGCTCAAGATAGAGATGACCAGCGAAATCTAACCGAGGACCACTATGTCAATAGTCGTAGGAGGAGATTATATATTTATCTATCTATATATATATACATATATATATATATATATATATATATATATATATATATATATATATATATATATATATATATATATATATATATATATGTGTGTGTGTGTGTGTGTGTGTGTGTGTGTGTGTGTGTGTGTGTGTGGGTGGGTGGGTGCGCGTGTTGGTGTGTGTGTGTGTGCGTGTATGTGTGTGTATTTGTGTTTGTGTGTAACTCAACGAATACGGGATATTCAAACAAAAATTTATAAAAGCAAAATTTAACACTTCTTTGGAAAGTAACTCCTGGTATTTTTGCCCACACACACAAGAAATTGTCCCACGAAGATATCCCTCGACCTCATATTTGTTATTTTCCCTCTAATCATTCAAAATGAATATAGTGGTAATATTGTTTACTCGTTTTCATATCACAAGGCCCTAGAAGAATCGCTATCAATAAAATCATTTTAGTGTCATCAATATCTGTCAGCAATCGTACGCCTAATGCCTTCCTCCTCAACCTGCGTAGCAAAGAAGACTTGAGTGTCCATTGATCGCGTAAAACCTCCATACCTCTTCCCAGAAGACCAGTCTTCAGAACGCCTATCAAGAGCATGGCACCCTATTTCACATGCATGTCTTTTTATACGAGGGTGGGGTGGAATAATCAAGGTACCGAACATATACAAGCCTCATGCACTGTAACGATGTTTTTGTTTTAATGTATATTGTCGTTATCGTTCTCACCTCGCACTCATAACTTGTTAATTCCTGAATATTGTTTATTATTTTGTATGAATGTTTATACGTTCTTGACTGGAACTGATTGTATATATACTAATGCTCCATCTAAATAAAGTTGGTTACATTCACTACAGTTATCCGTTATTACCAGCTGGCGCCTTCGCACTAAATAATATATTTACTTTCAATTTTATTAGGCAAATTACTTATTTTGTTTGGTAATTAGGTCGACATAAGAATTAAATTGGAATATACAAAAATCGCTTAACACCCCCAGTGGTTCATCCGACGCAATATGCTTTAGTTTACTAACAATTTATTTGAGGACCGCTTTATCCTTATAATTAGTAGCATCAGTATCACTACAAAAATCATTCATTCATTCGTAGTATTAATAAAAATGCGATAGTGAAATAAGAAATAGATCGCAGAGAAGAAATAGACATGGGCATTGATAGTAACTTTTCACTAGATATCAGAAACAGATGATTGAATCTTTTATACCAAAATGCATCCCTATTGATTAAAGGTGAAAGGTATTTTGACTGACTATCTATAAATAGGCTACAATAGGATGTGGCAATCAATCAATTCAGGATCATTACATATGACGTTTGCATTACACAAAGATTCCTTGGAAAGCAGATAATACCTCAAGGCATTAAAGACCTCAAAGCAACAGCTGTGGAGAGATCTTGCTACGTCCAATTGCATAGAAGTGAAGCAACGCCGTGAAAACTTACTCGCGTAAGCGGATTATCACCAATGTTGGAAATGCATTTTTATATATATGGAGAAGAACGTATTTGGAGTGAAGACAATAGATAAAGGCCAGTGGCCTCATAAGAAGGAAAGTGGACGAATGTCACTTGACCTGAATTTATTCATTTGCAAAATAGTCAAAATTGTTTGCAAGATCAAGTACGAATATAGATGTTGTAATTCTGTGTTTATCAGTGTTGCTACATATTTGACCATCAGGAGACCCAATTCTTTTTTGGAAATCTAAACTCCTGAGCTTCTTATTATTGCCTTCTATTATGATGAATTCAATTTAATTTGAACATATTTATCTTTATGGAAAACTCAAAGTATAAGATTTATGTTCTTTATATTATATTCTATTTTTTTTTTCTAGTCCAATCAATCAATTGAGGGTGCCTGGTTCAACGCGATTTAGTAATACTAGTTTACAGCATTCATCCCTGAATAAAAATATAATATAATATTATATTGCATTTTTATTCTCTCCATCAGGTTTAATTTAATTAGAGATCATGATAAATTTTCAGGAATTTAAACAGTTTCTATTACACAGATGAAATCAATTAATCTAGAGATAATAATGCAACTGCAAATAAATATTTGAAGTAAACCTGAGGCTATATTAATTGGAGGCCTTTTTTATGTGTACATATTTTGAGATTTCAGTTCAATTCCTAAGATGTACTGCGTCCATAAAGTTTTGTTTTTTTACTAAATAAAAAATTAATGCATTCATTATATTAGATCATCACCATTCTTATAGCTTCAATGGTATAAATTCATTAAAAATAATCTTTCGAGGTAAATATAATTAGAAAACATTACTTCAATATTCTAATGTTCTTCTCAATTACAAATTATCAGCTTAACTGTTGTTCATATATAGTGAATTCTAATAGGATCTAAACGAATATTCGCTCAATTAAATCTACTTTTCCTTTTTTTTTCGTAAAGTCGAGTAAATGGATAACTAATTATCTTATAAAGAGCTCTTGTAAAGTGTTGCATTTGATTTGGAACTTTTCTCAGATAGGAAACCTTAACGTTAGAATAAATACAGTTAAGCTAAGGTAAATCATTCAGGAATAATAGTACGAATGACTAAAGAATCTCTGAGCCATAAAGATAAAACCTAGCTTTTAGAGAGAGAGAGAGAGAGAGAGAGAGAGAGAGAGAGAGAGAGAGAGAGAGAGAGAGAGAGAGAGAGAGAGAGAGAGGGGGGGACGAGTAATGAGTAGAAAAGTTTGGAGAAAATTTTAATTGAGGAAGTTTTCTTTGATCCAGATTAATGACACAAGAAACAGCCAAAGAACATCCACTTCTCTTCAGGATTTTAGATTTCTTCTATTTTCTATGGTATGGAGGATCCCTCTCTCTCTCTCTGTCTCTCTCTCTCTCTCTCTCTCTCTCTCTCTCTCTCTCTCTCTCTCTCTCTCTCTCTCTCTCTCTCTCTCAAGTTTTTAGTCCAATGCCAATAACTTTAATGATCATAAAACTATTAACCTGCTAATAAGAAAAGTCTTTAATGACAAATTCGACATTGTACTCTATGAAGATCTAAATCTAAATAAAAAGTGAAACTATATCTCGAATCCATCACCAGCTTCCCCGATAATGACGATTTGACACTCGATGGAAAGTGGACAAACTTTCATTATTCCATGAGCCAGACACTCAAATTTTGGATTTGACTATCACCAAGGGGGACTAATAGCCATTGTGTTTTTCAGTTAGCTTAGTGTCTGAGGTACATGAAAACATGTGATGGACATTTCAGAAGTCCAGCTTAATACCGTTATGGCGGCCATCTTTAAAGATGGCCGCCATTTTTACAAAAATTGGCCAGATTTCAGAAATTTGCCTCCTGCCTTCCATATTTTTTTTTCAGACCAAATCTAATTGTTTGATATTATAGTATACAAGATTATCAAGGAGAAATACGTACTTTTGGGTGAATTTTTAACATAATTTATTTTCAAATAATAAAAAATATGAGAAAAAATCACAAATGTTTGCATTTTTTCATTTTTTTTTTTTTCATTTTCCTTGTATTTGTCCATAAGTTTAGTTCTTACTTAAGTATTACCTGACTCTTAGCCTTATTAATTACATCCTTGTAAAAATATCTGCTAATCCACATGAAATATTTACATACAAATGACATGTGCAATCTCATTCAGATATTCCCCTCCATCTACGACATTGAATTATATATATATTTGTATATATTACGGCAAACATACTGTCCCTAGTAAATTGTTTTATGTTTTGAGTAAAATTCAACATATTATAAACTTATTATGGCATATTAAAAACACACATTACATATAATGAAATGGGTGTTCTCTTTTTGTACCTGATCCACAATTTGATATTCAGTCCTCATCACTTTCGGAAGCCTCAGAATCTAGTTCCATTTCTTCTTCTTCATCAACCATGTTGGAACATGCTGTAAGCTTACAGGCTGCTGTGCATTTAAGTCCAATCATAATGCATGAGCAGTTTGCTGGTTGACACTGTCTGGAACATTTGCAGGACATTAAACGGAGGACAACTTCTAGGGCTGGCACAGTTGTCATCCACTGAATCAGCAGATTCCCTTCACTCATTGTCCATCCATGGCCATCATTTCGATTTGGAATACAAGGGAAGTTTTCAAGGTTATTCCTCCAAATGGCTGACTGGTAATTAGAACGAAGTGTGTGCTGGTACAAAGTGTTCTGGCAAGGTGGTAACTGGCCTGATTCAACATCCCCTTGGTGGCTCTGAAACATTTCGTACCTTAGTTGATTAACTCTCAGACACTTTGTGTTGCGCGAATACAATTTAGATGTGAATTCTTCAATGAGTTCCAATATTGCACCAGAAAGCTGCCAACTTGAACCAAGTTCAGAGAAAGCCACTTGATATTTCTGGTTTTGAATGATTAGTTTTAATGACTTCAGCTTGCCTTGTCCAGCCAATGCACTAATAGTGTCGCATCCAGTCCATGCATGAGGGCCCAATAACGCATGTCTCACACCATCCCCAATAGCACTACTCAATTTGCTGGTGTCGACCAGTCTGATGCGCAGTTTAGTGCCCCTTCTTATGAATATTTGACTCT
>NC_090736.1:126412219-126417219 GCF_036898095.1 Palaemon carinicauda
GGTGGGCGACATCGACCAGAAGGTGGAAATGAGAGAGGAAATCCGCACCGAGGATTGGCATTGTGACATCAGCAACGAGAAACTTCCAATTGAATTTACCCTTTCCGAACGATAATGTGAGGTTCTCGTAACCGTAGGTGGGTATCGCAGATCCGTTGGCAGCTACCAAGCGGACGTCGGCAGATGTAGACAGACTACATTGTGCCTTGAAGAGTTTCCTTGGCAAAAGAGAACGACAAGCACCCGTGTCTACCAAAAATCGCACGCCCGTTCCTGCATCCTGTAAAAAGAAAAGATTAGAAACATGGGAGGCCACCGCCACAAGCGATGGCCTACTTACACGTTTTTTGGCCACTGACAATCCTTGGTACATTTCTTCGCGGTCGCCCCGAATCTGAAGTGGTAGTAGCAAAACTGCGGTGGATGGGAGGTAGTAAGTGGCTGTAGAAGTCGTTCGTTGGGGCGCGAGCGATTGGTGGGTGGTGGGCGGCTTTTTCGCTGCTTCGGCACGTCACGGGGTAGGCGTGTATGTCCTACGGCATTCATGTCAGCTTCGGTTGACGTTGAATAGGCATCCTCGTCGTCAGGGGTGGAGGCGTTGATTGAGGTCTTGAAGTGGCTATCCATGAGGGCGTCGGCTTTGGTCATCAAGTCCTTTATGGGTAAACTATGGACATCGGGTATGGCAGCGCGTACAGGTTCGGGTAAACGGCGTATCCAAAGGGCACGGAGTAGGTTCACCTCACGAGGAGAGCCGTCTGCGGCAGGTTGAAGGCGAGCGATACTGGTCATTTCCCTGAGGGCAAGCGAAGCCCTTTGGTCCCCCAACGGTTGTTGCGAGAGCTGAAAAAGCTTTGCTATACGGGCGGCTGGTGACGGCGAGTACTGTTGCAGAAGGTATGTTTTGAGGGCTTCATATGCTATTGGAGTGTCTCCTTGTTCACAAAGCTAGTCGGATATTTCTGGGAAGGTGTCCTCGGGTATCGCCGCGAGAACATAATCCGCTATGGTGGTTGAGCGAGTCACGCCCCTGATACGAAACTGGACTTCTGAGCGCTGAAACCAAGCAAACGCTTCTCCGGTGGCGAATGGTGAAAGTTTCAATGGGGCGGCGCCAACTGCTGTAGTAGAGTCTGTCTCCGTCATAGTACCAACGATGGAGGGGCGAGGGAGGTGGGGGTGGAAGGCAGTGGGAGCGAGTCGACTTCCGGGGTCACCAATGTGACGGGCCGAGAGAGAGGAGTTTTGAACATAAAGTCAGGATATAATCAACTGAGTTTATTAAGGAAAACTCTTCTTTATATACAAAACCTCAAGGCAACAGGACATGACCTGTTCGAGAGACAGACAATGTTACAGAGCAAAACGGAGATATGATCATTCAGGTTCTTTTTAGTGCGAGGGAAGAGCGCAGATACAAGCATAACATATACAAAATAATTATGTACAATTGTGTGCCACACGGTTGGTACAACTCGTAAGAAGTTTTACTCCTTACTCGCAGATGTATACAATAATGACGCAGCTCTTTCTTAATAAAAAAAACGAGGAAATATCATTTTGTTTTTTCAAAATTCATAAAAAAATGGTAATTAAGGAATATTTACTTTTAATGTATTATTTAGTTGTTTGAAGAAGGTTAATTTCTTAGGAAGCCTCTTTTTGGATACCATGCAAAGATAATGTCCAAAATGTCTAGATACCTTAATTCTTCCCGATATTCAGCACGAGTTCCATCGTTCAAAACCGAATTCTCTTGCCTTACACGACGTCGTGTAAATCATTGCAATTCCTTTATCAATTATTCTGATTATAATGATGGAATTATTATTATTATTATTATTATTATTATTATTATTATTATAATAATAATAATAACAATTATTATTATTATTATTATTATTATTATTATTATTATTGGTAGTAGTAGTAGTAGTAGTAGTAGTAGTAGTAGTAGTAGTAGTATGCGCACCAATATCTCCCCTACCAAAAACGTTTGAGTGGTTATCGATGTATGCTTATGAACCCTCATTTCAATCAACAACATCTAACAAATACTGGTTGCGCCTTTCCAAAATCTCAAATATTCCTTCCGTTGTTTAATCTTAATTTTTTCCTTAATGAAATAAAAAAATGAAATAGGTCTAGATTCTAATATTCACGTTGAATGGGAACCATGTGATCTAATCATAAGACACTTTCAGATCATAAAATAAAACATGTATCAGCAAAAAATATATTCGGTGTCAAAGAATAATATTTTGTTTTTGAACACACTCGGTAAACTTCAGCTTAACAATTTGATTCTTTGAATCTAATTTTCAGACGTTTTTGTTTTTTTATTTTTTGAAATGGGAGGCTGTAAGTGGATGAGGAAACAGGCAACAGAAGATGCATCAGCAGAAAATTGATTCTCAAACAATGGGTCAGATTCATTGTCCCACCAATTTTGAATAAGCTATCATCTTGACTGACCTTTGAACAACTGAATGATTTTT
Source organism: Palaemon carinicauda (assembly GCF_036898095.1). Lineage (NCBI taxonomy): Eukaryota > Metazoa > Arthropoda > Malacostraca > Decapoda > Palaemonidae > Palaemon > Palaemon carinicauda. The sequence continues at coordinate 126,414,718 of NC_090736.1, forward strand.
GTGTGAATAATTCACTAAAATTAAATCAACCACGATAACTTACTAATCATAGAAATATTATTTTTTTACATCCACAGTTAGGCGAGAGAAACTCTGATCACAATATTGTAATTTATGTTATTGTTTTTTCTTTTTATCGAATATTTTCAAGACTTAACCAATAGATTGTATTTTCAAGATTAAAGACAAGTAATCAAGGTTCGGAAAACATTTTATCCTAATTTTTAAACATGAACCTTTAGAAATATTTCAATTGCATCATTAATCGTATAAGTTCTCTCTCTCTCTCTCTCTCTCTCTCTCTCTCTCTCTCTCTCTCTCTCTCTCTCTCTCTCTCTCTCTCTCTCTCATTCGAATAAATACAAGCTATCTAAGAAAACCATACTCCAAAAAAAATGGCCTGCGAGTGGCGAAAAAAACTGCCAAAAGAGCGTCTATAAGTGTGCTTATAATTTTTTCTTTTGTTTTTAATTTTACAAAAAGAAAAAAAAAGGAAATGTTTGCTCACGAATATTTCCTTGTTAGTTCTACCCTCATAAGAAGTCAAGGTACTTACTAGTATATATGTACACAATCAGGTCACAACTCTTTCTGAATAAGAGAGAGAGAAAAAAAAAGAAAATCACTTTCAACAATAAAAAAATTGTGAAATAAGAACTATTACCTTTAATATATATTTTTTTGGTGTTGGCAAAATGTTAAGTTTCACAGGACGCAATAATTTCATCTTTCAAAGTTAATGCTCAAAGTGTATAGATAGATTAGTTCATCCCGCTCTTTGGCACTTGTTTCAAAGTTGAAAACCAAATTAAATTATTTTGATGATAATGATGGGGATTATTATTATTATTATTATTATTATTATTATTATTATTATTATTATTATTATTATTAGTAGTAGTAGTAGTAGTAGTAGTAGTAGTAGTTATATTATTATTATTATTATTATTATTATTATGTTTCAATATCTTTCCTGCTGAACCTTTTTATAGGTAGTTATTAGCTGTCTGTTTACGAACCATCATATGAATTAACGCCATCTAACAAGAACTGGTGAGCTCCTTTTAAGCACTTGAATACACCGATGCAAGGATGTGTGTTTCTTGATGCGAGTACCACTTGAGTTCTAGGATTTACATTTTAGCTATTTTCCTTCGACAGTTGAAATGCATATAACATGATGTCCTTTTATGGCAGGATATCGAACTAATTTCCTGACCCTTTAGTTATTTACGTCTGTTATTTTTCAGGTAATAGACAGTATTAGCTTCTGATTAAGACTAAACTATCTTCAGAAATTATTACTTAGACACTCTAGGTTTTGAAAATACTAATGTAGAATTGGCCCCTATAAACAGTAGAGAGAGAGAGAGAGAGAGAGAGAGAGAGAGAGAGAGAGAGAGAGAGAGAGAGAGAGAGAGAGAGAGAGAGAGAGAGAGCTATGTGACTTTTTTACAACCATGATAATAGTTTTCCTAAGTACTTGCGTTCCCCGAAAAATATTTACCCTGAGCGAATTTTTTCCAAAACTCGTCCTGTCAGTTGCGCATAAGTCCAACGAATATGATTCTACTTAGTGAGGTTTGTTGTTCTTGGATATTGCTTATAATTCGTGTTTCCTATCAAATAAGTGAGTCTGCAGCGTAATGCTCTTGAGCGCAATTGCTGCCATTAATGTATTTATTTTTTTTCTTTTTTATACTCATTCATTCAGTGATAAATGAAACCAATGAATACATGATACGAATTAAAGGATATTTATATATTGACGAAGGTTTTATTCAGCTTTTTGTGTCTTGGTGAATATATACACTATATATATATATATATATATATATATATATATATATATATATATATATATATATATATATATATATATATATATATATATATATATATATATGTGTGTGTGTATGTATATATATATATATATATATATATATATATATATATATATATATATATATATATATATATATATATATATTTCTTTTTTTTTTCAATAAATCCTTGCTTTAATGATTGAAAATAAATATTGATTGAAAAAGATGTAGAGGTAATGGTCTGGTAGGAGTAGTAAAAGATTCTGAAAAGAAATTTTTACAAAACACTGGACGAGGAACAAGAACTTATGCTTGCATGAGGTCTCCTTTCCATGTGAATGAATTTTACGATGTAATGGAGAACTTATGGTATAATCATTCATCTGGCTAGAGTCGCAGTGAATGTCAATAAAGCCTTAAAACTTATGGTATGTGTGTCTGTGCTCTTTTTATTTCTGGTGTGTAAAAATTATAGAGAGGCTATAATTGTGTAGTATTAGCGTATAGCAGAGATCTTCAAGGTAGAGATATATAGTCATATAAACAGATGGATTATTCAGAGCTTTCAATTGGCTTACACTCGTATAGTGAATAGGAAATTGTGTAATGATAAAAAATAATCCTAACAGGAATTGAGAGCCGAAGGCGTGGAATGATTTTATGATGATTAACTTAA
>NC_090736.1:126429719-126432219 GCF_036898095.1 Palaemon carinicauda
CTGCCCTTGCCTTCAATTACTCTGACCAGTGTATTTACCTCTATAGCAAATAACCTCTGGGTAGCATCAGTCTGGTTATGGTTGTTTCTTTGGCTAACACTCTCTCTTCCTTACCTTAGACGACTCAAATTCAGATATCAAACGGATAATTTCTGGCCATGCTACTGTCCATCGTAAGAGAAAGTCGGCATCCTGTGTCAATCCAATGACTCCCCCTTCATCTTTCATCACACCATTATTTTGTCCATGGCCATGGTCAATGGCGATGTGGGAGGAGTTTTTCTGGGACTTGGTCATTACAAATTTGCCATGCCAAAATTCTTGTGCAACATCCGGATGGATGCTGTCTAGGCTACACATATCTCTCACGTGGACTGACATCCAGCAGGTATAAAGAGTGTGGTTCAGACTGAAGAACCATGGCGTCAATTTAGTCAATGTGTCCTTGTACAAATCAAAGTCACCAGAGCATAATGAACGCACAAATGCCAAGATAAGCAGTTCAAGTTCAAGATTTGTATACCAATAAAGGAATTGAGGACTTTCAATCTTCTACTGCATGCACCACATGTGAAAACTCTCTGGGGGTCCATCTACATTAGTGGTAACATAATCATCATATGTTTTTCAGGAGAATATACAGCGAGCATGCAGTTACTTGATGGGCATGCCAGGTCTGGGTTGCAAGTGATGCCTTGAGAAAGAATTCTGCAATTCCAGGAGTAGCAAGCTCTGCTTCTTGAAGAGCCTCAACCCATCCGTTCCCTTCCAGCCAATGACCCAGGACTTGGTAGGAGGTCATCTCCGTGTAGAATCCACCTAAAAGAATAGCAAACTTGTCCTCTCCATACTGGCTGTCCATGGACCATTGTAGTTGTTTCAGTTTGACAAACAGAGGCTGATCGACACTAATCACAGGAATCTGACCAGGGTTGACATGTTACACAGCTGCTTGAATAACATCACAGCAGTGGCGCAACATAGATGGAGAGCTGGCCTCCTCTGCAAACAGAGGCCCCATGGTATTGATTGAAGGCAAAAGGTTTGATTTTGACATTTGACTGGTATGATATCACAGACCCAGGCGAAATCTCACAAAGACAAGAGCTTGGCTCCGGCCGGGAATCGAACCCTGGTCGGCAAGCTTATATAGACAGTGACTAACCCACTTGGCCACGAACAAAGATAAAAGTCAATGACAATTCTACTGTCCTTATACCTGTCGAATTCAGGTATTTTGTACTTAGAATTGAAATCAACCCATCTTCACCATCGTAGCTAATTGGTAGTTTGTTACTTGGCATTCAATTAATGATAAATTTTGCACATTTTTACGTGTTTTTCATATTCAAATAAGCCATATATATTTTTGATATATTAATGTCTGGATTCTCTTAACAACCTCGGGATCACAGACCCAGGCGAAATCTCACAAAGACAAGAGCTTGGCTCCGGCCGGGAATCGAACCCTGGTCGGCAAGCTTATATAGACAGTGACTAACCCACTTGGCCACGAACAAAGATAAAAGTCAATGACAATTCTACTGTCCTTATACCTGTCGAATTCAGGTATTTTGTACTTAGAATTGAAATCAACCCATCTTCACCATCGTAGCTAATTGGTAGTTTGTTACTTGGCATTCAATTAATGATAAATTTTGCACATTTTTACGTGTTTTTCATATTCAAATAAGCCATATATATTTTTGATATATTAATGTCTGGATTCTCTTAACAACCTCGGGATCACAGACCCAGGCGAAATCTCACAAAGACAAGAGCTTGGCTCCGGCCGGGAATCGAACCCTGGTCGGCAAGCTTATATAGACAGTGACTAACCCACTTGGCCACGAACAAAGATAAAAGTCAATGACAATTCTACTGTCCTTATACCTGTCGAATTCAGGTATTTTGTACTTAGAATTGAAATCAATGCCAAGTAACAAACTACCAATTAGCTACGATGGTGAAGATGGGTTGATTTCAATTCTAAGTACAAAATACCTGAATTCGACAGGTATAAGGACAGTAGAATTGTCATTGACTTTTATCTTTGTTCGTGGCCAAGTGGGTTAGTCACTGTCTATATAAGCTTGCCGACCAGGGTTCGATTCCCGGCCGGAGCCAAGCTCTTGTCTTTGTGAGATTTCGCCTGGGTCTGTGATCCCGAGGTTGTTAAGAGAATCCAGACATTAATATATCAAAAATATATATGGCTTATTTGGATATATATATATATATATATATATATATATATATATATATATATATATATATATATATAGATATATGTATATATATATATATATATATATATATATATATATATATATATATATATATATATATATATAATATAAATATATATATATATATATATATATATATATATATATATATATATATATATATATATATATATATATATATATATATATATATATATATATATATATATATATATATATATATATATATATATATATATAAATATATTTCA
>NC_090736.1:126437219-126439719 GCF_036898095.1 Palaemon carinicauda
GAATATGGAGATTATATTTTGTGAATGCAATATGAGGTAGGATCCACGGTGATATTTTCATTTAACTTTCACCGGAGCTGCAGAATGGGTTCATACCGTTAGTGAAGGCTTTACGCACTTATATAATCGAAACAACCACTTTACCTGTTCCATTTGAGGGCGAATAACGCCTGACTCCAATAAATCCACCCATTCCGGCTGATGTGAGATTTTCACTCAAACGATTGCAATTTCCGGTGCATCTTGCATTTGCAATACCGGTAAATAAAAATCAATGGCAATCACTCAATTCAAAGACCTAGATTTGACTGGCGAGTGTGATTCGCACCAATAGCTGCATGGGTTAATGTTAGGGGCGAAGAATCCCTCAATATTGTTCATCATCGCTGATGATTAACAGCACTAAAATATTTGTATAGCCAGTTTCAAAAACGTATCTGCGACACCAGAACGAATGAAAGCAATTATGAGAGATAAAAAGGATTTCGTAACTTTCGTGGGCCAGCCGGGTAATGGAGCTAGTAACCTATTAATCTTGAAAAGAGAGGTCAAATAAAAATAGTTATTATTTATTATTATTATTTTTATTATTATTATTATTTTTTTTTTTTTTTATAATAATTATTATTAATATTATCAACTGCGAATGCATTTCTCGAATGAGCATTCCTCTACTTTTGTTACTAAAAATAGCTAAATTTCAGAGAAGTAGAAACAAACAGTCGTGTTCCTTCTAATGAACTATGTAATTCTAATTGTGAAACAGAATACAGTCAGCCTCATTTCACAAAGCACATACATTCCCTACTCTATCCTATCATTGAAACTTAAACAAGTTTTTTTTTTTTTCCATGATTTTGATTTCATAATTTTGCACTATTCTAACACTTAGCTGGCTGAATATAGTGGTTCAACTATTATTTTTTTTTTCTTTTTTGTCAAAACATCCGAATTTATGCCTCTAGTCTCATTCAAAAGCGGTATTTACATATACGGCTCTAACTATAGTATAAGAGGCATGTGATTCAGTGGTTACCTTTCAAAATCGATTAGTCTTTGGGCTCAAGGTTTTAAAAGACATAACCACTGCATAGAAATCGAATGTTTCCACTGATATGAATAAGAAAGTACTACCTTGTTAAGAAATATCAAGGATAAACATGGGAACATTTCCAAGAATCCCCAAAAGAATTGTTCATATATAAAAGGTTAACAACGTTCGGAATGACCCTCTCCTTAGGGATGACGGGTAAAATGGGACTTATGAATTCCGAGATCAGTTTCAGAAGCTAACTCTTAATTTCCATATGAAAGTTTTCTTAACTCTTAATTTCCATATGAAAGTTTTCTTCGATAGAATGTGTACTGTATTTGCTATTAGCTTTCACTTGACGTTTTACTTCTTCCATCTGATTCTGAGCTCTTTTCGCTATTATGACATATCTATAAGTATATGAAATATAGCATAAGAAAAATCATTATATAACACAAATATCAATGCACTCCTTCCGGAAAAAGAAAAAAAAAAAGGAAAAATAAATAAAATAAAGCTGGATAATTTTTTTCCACAACCCACTGAGAACTACCGAAGCCTCCTTTTGCTTGAAATTCACATTCTCTGGAAACTATCCATATTTGTTGTTCTCATCTAAAGGGATATATGTCCGTTTCTTCATCTATGTATATTTACGAGAATATATGTTATATTTTTTTATTTAATTACTTATATATTTGGTACTTCTATTGAATATCTAATTGTATATGTTTCATAGTGACGTTCTAATTTTACTGAAATATACATGGTTAATAATTAATAAAAAGCACAACCGATAAACCACAAATGTATATACACATATGTATAAATATATATATATATATATATAATATATATATATATATATATATATATATATATATATATATATATACATATATATATATATATATATATATATATATATATATATATATATATATATATATATATGTATATATGCATATATATATATATATATATATATATATATATATATATATATATATATATATATATATATATATAATATATATATATATATATATATATATACATATATATACATACATACATATACCAAAGGCACTTCCCCCAATTTTGGGGGGTAGCCGACATCAACAAGAAACAAAACAAAAAAAAGGGGACCTCTACTCTCTACGTTCCTCCAGCCTAACCAGGGACTCAGCCGAGTTCAGCTGGTACTGCTAGGGTGCCACAGCCCAACCTCCCACATTTCCACCACAGATGAAGCTTCATACTGCTGAGTCCCTTACTGCTCGCTACCCTCCGCGGTCATCTAAGGCACCGGAGGAAGCAGCAGGGCCTACCGGAACTGCGTCACAATCGCTCGCCATTCATTCCTATTTCTAGCACGCTCTCTTGCCTCTCTCACATCTATCCTCCTATCACCCAGAGCTTTCTTCACACCATCCATCCACCCAAACCTTGGCCTTCCTCTTGTAC
>NC_090736.1:126452219-126457219 GCF_036898095.1 Palaemon carinicauda
AAACAAACAAACACTTCTTCGAATATCGCTGAGCCTGGGTCGTCAAACCAGACCTCGCAAGGTCAGACTAATTTTCAGAATGTGCAGAGCAAAGCAAATACCACATAGTTAACTCTAGAGGGGAAGAGAGTGATGTTGGGTCAAGGTCATTCATGTCAACATCAATAGTATTGAATAATCAATTTAATGTTTTATCAGATAATTGTGAGACAATAGATTTTCCTATGAAACACACGGCCGAATTAAGTAAAACAGTGCATGCTCCCGTAGATTTGCAACAAATTCATACAATAATAAGCCAAAATGAGTTACGGCCAACCTTATATGCTGTAAATTTAGAACACAAATCCTTTACGGTATTTTTTGACTCTGGTAGTCCACGTAATATCATGGATTTGAAGACACATCATTTGTTGTTTTCGAACTTTCCGATTGAAAAATCCGGAATTAGACTTTCGGGTATAGGAAATAATGAATTAAATGTCATAGGCATAACTCATGTTCAGTTCAAAGTCGGTAAACGCACGTTTGCCGATACATTTGTTGTTGTAAAAAACATTAATATGTATCCAGCTGTAATTATAGGATACCCATCTATGGGAAATCAAAACATTATCTTAGCCCCTGCCAAGCACGGCGTGTATATCAAAGGGAAATTCTATAAGACTACTAATACCTTAAAATCAGTTTTGGATAAAAAGGAGACGACAAATGTAACCGTAACGTACGTTGAAGAACCAATAACTTGTCTCACTAATAAAGAAATAATATACGCGACCCAGCAGAATTCTCGTTCACCCGTAATATCATCTTGCACGCAATCTATCGAACCAAACGTACCTTCAAATTTAATAGTGCAAATAAAGAAAACATTACCTGGATCTGAAATATTAATCCTTTCCGATACTTTGAAAACTAACGGATTGTTTGTCACACAAGCTATTTATACAGTAGGCTCACATCAACAATGTAATATTGAAGTCTGTAATCATTTAAATAACACTTTAGTAATTCACAAAAATCAACATATCTTGGATGTAGACGTTTATAAACATCGTATTCTTACCGTTGCTGAAATCAATCACTTTCAATCAGTTGCGGATGAATCCCTTTTGCGATCTATTAAAAATAAAATCAATAAAGACATTCAAGACGAAGAAATTCAGCAGAAAATTTTTGAACTTTTAACTATATATCATGATGTTTTTTCCACTACGGATGGATCCTTAGGAAAAACAGATGTGATTGAGCATCAAATAAGGTTAAAGGACAAGCAGAAAATTATCTATGTACCCGCGTACAGACTCCCTATGAAATTCCAGAATGAAATAAATGATGAAGTAGGTAAAATGCTAGAAGAAGGAGTCATTAGGAAATCAAACAGCCCTTATGATTTTCCTTTAATGGTTGTACCGAAAAAAGATCGAACATGGCGTATCTGCGTCGACTTTCGTCGTCTAAACGAGGAAACGATCCCTGATCGATTCCCAGTGCCATGTACTGACAATATTTTGTCTTTGTTAGGTCAGAATAAATATTTTACTAGTTTGGACTTACTTAAAGGCTTTCATCAGATATCATTAGAAGGAGATAGTATCCCATACACAGCCTTCAGTACAGCCAGGGGACATTATGAATTTTTACGGATGCCTTTTGGTTTACGTTGTGCTCCTATAACATTTACAAGAATGATTAACATAGTGTTTGGAGACTTGTTAGGGGATATATTGCATGCCTATATGGATGATCTTGTAATCTTTTCCAACACCTTAGAAGAACATCTAAGTAAGTTAGAACTAGTACTACAGAGATTAAGACAACATAACTTAAGGGTAAAGATTAGTAAGTGTGAATTTTTCAAAACAGAATTAATATATTTGGGTTTCATGGTGTCAAGCCAAGGTCTTAAAGTAGTCCATGATAAGGTGTCGGCTATACGTAATTTTCCCATACCTACTAATGTCAAGGGAATACAGCAATTTCTGGGTTGTAGTGGATATTACAGGCGTTTTATACGCAACTATTCAATAATAGCCGCTCCTTTAACTGATCTTACGAAGAAGGGCGTAGATTTCATATGGTCTGAGCAACATCAACAGGCGTTTAATACTTGGAAAGATGAACTGTGTAGTTCTCCTATCTTAAAATTTCCTGACTTCGGTAAGGAATTCTTCATTGCAACAGACGCCTCAGACTAAGGAGTAGGAGGGGTATTGCTTCAGCAATATGATAAACAATTTTTCCCGATAGCTTTCTATTCACGAAAATTGAAAACTTCCGAAAGTAAGTATGCAGTAATAGACAAGGAAGGGCTAGCTATTGTTAATTCACTAGTGCATTTTAAGTTCATAATTTACGGTTATCCCGTTAAGGTTCTTACTGACCATAAACCACTAACAGAGTTCTTTAAAGGCTTCAACCACAGCCCTAAACGAACTCGGTGGCATTTGATCATTCAAGATTTTGGCGCAAGAATCGGGTATTTACCTGGGAAAGCAAATATCATTGCGGATGCATTATCACGCAACCCCGTGTCATCTTGTACGGAGCCTTTAGCTGAATTAATAGATATATCAACATCCATGCCTATTATTAAAAAGATATCTGAACAAGAAGATATAGGCTGGAGCGCTGAATTGTTACAGACTGAGCAAATAAAAGATCAGAAAATACAAACAATTATAAATGCTTTGAAAGGCAATCATAAGGAAAAGGAATATATAAAGTATAAGCAGCAGAATTATATAATCAAGGATAATATTCTGTGTAGGACTGTGACAAGAAAAACCCGCAATACACCACATGTAACTAACGACCAGGTAGTAGTACCAATGTCACTTATTTCCACTGTCCTGAATTGGTTGCATTCAAATCCATTACATGGACACCTGGGGTTCTTATTAATGTCACAGAAAGCCAAATCATTGTTTTATTGGCATACAATGCTTACAGATATAAAAAGACACATAGCTAATTGTCGCACATGTCAGGAAAACAAAGGGCATACGAAAACACCTGTCAGCCTAGGAGCTTATCCTGTGCCCAATCAACCCTTTGAAAGAATACATTTAGATTTGTTAACAGGATTTTACGAGTCAGACAGAGGAAATAAGCACCTCTTAGTAATTATAGATGCTTTAACTCGATATACAGAACTAATAGCGCTTAAAACTGAAACTGCGATTGAATGCGCTAGGAAGTTTTACGAGTGTTACATTTGTAAACATGGAATTCCACACATGATAATCTCAGACTCGGGTGGTGAATTTAATAATCACTTTCTTACCTCATTGTGTGAATTCCTCAGCATAAAGAAAATAAATACCATGATATATCACCCAGAGTCAAATGGGCTAGTGGAAAGAGCAAATAGGAAGATATTAAATATATTAAGAGTAACACTAGGGGGATCAGACCCCAACTGGGATATTGCAATACCGGCGGCACTGAGTACTCTGAATCATTCATATCATATATCAATTAAAATGTCACCGCATGAAGCATTGTATGGTACCCCAGTTAGAACGCCTTTCCATGTATTAACGCCTACAACTAATCTATCAAATCCTTTAAAAGAATGTATAAATGCAAGTATAAGTCGATATGATATCCTTCGAAAGAATTTAGAAGAATCACAAATAATAATGAAAAGGAATCATGATAAAACAGCGAAACCAACTAAAACATATACCGTGGGTGATAACGTATATATTCAAATCAATGTACGAAAAGGGCTCAATTATAAACTAACACCTAAGTTTGAAGGCCCATTTAATATTTTGGAAACATTAACGGCCAATGGGTTTAGAGTTCAAAATGTATCCCAACCCACGGATGAGAGAATAGTACCATTGGCTCACATAAGAAATTAAAAAGAAAAGAGAGGAAAAGAAGTGAGGGAAAATTTTTTTTATTTTATGTGATTAAAAGTTTTCTTTTTAATACAGGAGTAATTACATATATTTTTCTCGTTACAGGTTTCCAAGATGAATTTTTTGTTGTTGGCAGTGATATTGTTCGCTCAGACATTTTTCTCGTGTGGGATGAGCTCTAAAACTAAAAGTATAAATTTTAAATATGGCACTATAGTTGAAAGACAAGAAGACGTTTTTATTACATCAACCAACGTAGTTGTAGAAGTGAATATGCAAGCAATTTTTCTTCAAGAGAATGATGTCACTAGCTTAAGAACTGCCATTTCAAGGTTTTCTGCCTCATTGGATGAGTTGCATAGAAGACATTTTCATTTGACTACAGAGAGTTTGCTTGAATCAACATTAAAAGTTGCAGAGATGCTATCTGATGACTTGAAAAATAAGACTTACGAGACAGGATCTTTGGCTTATGACCTTTTGATGTGGACTGTAGGACACGAACATAAAGAAAGACGAAATCCGTTTATTTATGCTGCATTAAACATCTTTGGGTCTGTTGCAAGGTTAGGTTTAGGAATTTCCAATTGTCTTAAAATTAGTAATCAAAATAAGAAAATTGAGTTCTTGACTCATGAAGATGAATTGATTATGTCAGAACTAAGGAATCAGTTAGCTTCAATCAATAAAATTATGGATTTAGTAAATGAACATTACAATAATATCATTCAGATTATGGAAGTACAGGATTTGTTGGCAACATTAACGTATTATGATTCAAAGATAGATCACATATATAACAGAATTGCACATTTCATTGAGAAATCCAAGGATTATGTAGAAGCTATCACGTTAGCAACTAAAGGTGTACTGTCGCCCCATTTGTTGCCTATAAATTACTTAAAGTTAATTCTGGAGAACGGAAGGGATAAACTAGGCTATGTTCCTTTGTTAGACGAACATAGGTTAGAATTTTATTACAGCCTAATTACAGTAAACATTGATAATAACAAGATTATGATTACAATTCCCTTTGATTCTTCTGATGCCTTGAAATCTTACAGGATATCACCATTTCCGACTTTCATGACGAATCACTCAAATCCAGTAATATCCAGTTTGACAGGA
>NC_090736.1:126467219-126472219 GCF_036898095.1 Palaemon carinicauda
AATAATCAATTTAATGTTTTATCAGATAATTGTGAGACAATAGATTTTCCTATGAAACACACGGCCGAATTAAGTAAAACAGTGCATGCTCCCGTAGATTTGCAACAAATTCATACAATAATAAGCCAAAATGAGTTACGGCCAACCTTATATGCTGTAAATTTAGAACACAAATCCTTTACGGTATTTTTTGACTCTGGTAGTCCACTTAATATCATGGATTTGAAGACACATCATTTGTTGTTTTCGAACTTTCCGATTGAAAAATCCGGAATTAGACTTTCGGGTATAGGAAATAATGAATTAAATGTCATAGGCATAACTCATGTTCAGTTCAAAGTCGGTAAATGCACGTTTGCCGATACATTTGTTGTTGTAAAAAACATTAATATGTATCCAGCTGTAATTATAGGATACCCATCTATGGGAAATCAAAACATTATCTTAGCCCCTGCCAAGCACGGCGTGTATATCAAAGGGAAATTCTATAAGACTACTAATACCTTAAAATCAGTTTTGGATAAAAAGGAGACGACAAATGTAACCGTAACGTACGTTGAAGAACCAATAACTTGTCTCACTAATAAAGAAATAATATACGCGACCCAGCAGAATTCTCGTTCACCCGTAATATCATCTTGCACGCAATCTATCGAACCAAACGTACCTTCAAATTTAATAGTGCAAATAAAGAAAACATTACCTGGATCTGAAATATTAATCCTTTCCGATACTTTGAAAACTAATGGATTGTTTGTCACACAAGCTATTTATACAGTAGGCTCACATCAACAATGTAATATTGAAGTCTGTAATCATTTAAATAACACTTTAGTAATTCATAAAAATCAACATATCTTGGATGTAGAAGTTTATAAACATCGTATTCTTACCGTTGCTGAAATCAATCACTTTCAATCAGTTGCGGATGAATCCCTTTTGCGATCTATTAAAAATAAAATCAATAAAGACATTCAAGACGAAGAAATTCAGCAGAAAATTTTTGAGCTTTTAACTATATATCATGATGTTTTTTCCACTACGGATGGATCCTTAGGAAAAACAGATGTGATCGAGCATCAAATAAGGTTAAAGGACAAGCAGAAAATTATCTATGTACCCTCATACAGACTCCCTATGAAATTCCAGAATGAAATAAATGATGAAGTAGGTAAAATGCTAGAAGAAGGAGTCATTAGGAAATCAAACAGCCCTTATAATTTTCCTTTAATAGTTGTACCGAAAAAAGATCGAACATGGCGTATCTGCGTCGACTTTCGTCGTCTAAACGAGGAAACGATCCCTGATCGATTCCCAGTGCCATGTACTGACAATATTTTGTCTTTGTTAGGTCAGAATAAATATTTTACCAGTTTGGACTTACTTAAAGGCTTTCATCAGATATCATTAGAAGAAGATAGTATCCCATACACAGCCTTCAGTACAGCCAGGGGACATTATGAATTTTTACTGATGCCTTTTGGTTTACGTTGTGCTCCTATAACATTTACAAGAATGATTAACATAGTGTTTGGAGACTTGTTAGGGGATATATTGCATGCCTATATGGATGATCTTGTAATCTTTTCCAACACCTTAGAAGAACATCTACGTAAGTTAGAACTAGTACTACAGAGATTAAGACAACATAACTTAAGGGTAAAGATTAGTAAGTGTGAATTTTTCAAAACAGAATTAATATATTTGGGTTTCATGGTGTCAAGCCAAGGTCTTAAAGTAGTCCATGATAAGGTGTCGGCTATACGTAATTTTCCCATACCTACTAATGTCAAGGGAATACAGCAATTTCTGGGTTGTAGTGGATATTACAGGCGTTTTATACGCAACTATTCAATAATAGCCGTTCCTTTAACTGATCTTACGAAGAAGGGCGTAGATTTCATATGGTCTGAGCAACATCAACAGGCGTTTAATACTTTGAAAGATGAACTGTGTAGTTCTCCTATCTTAAAATTTCCTGACTTCGGTAAGGAATTCTTCATTGCAACAGACGCCTCAGACTAAGGAGTAGGAGGGGTATTGCTTCAGCAATATGATAAACAATTTTTCCCGATAGCTTTCTATTCACGAAAATTGAAAACTTCCGAAAGTAAGTATGCAGTAATAGACAAGGAAGGGCTAGCTATTGTTAATTCACTAGTGCATTTTAAGTTCATAATTTACGGTTATCCCGTTAAGGTTCTTACTGACCATAAACCACTAACAGAGTTCTTTAAAGGCTTCAACCACAGCCCTAAACGAACTCGGTGGCATTTGATCATTCAAGATTTTGGCGCAAGAATCGGGTATTTACCTGGGAAAGCAAATATCATTGCGGATGCATTATCACGCAACCCCGTGTCATCTTGTACGGAGCCTTTAGCTGAATTAATAGATATATCAACATCCATGCCTATTATTAAAAAGATATCTGAACAAGAAGATATAGGCTGGAGCGCTGAATTGTTACAGACTGAGCAAATAAAAGATCAGAAAATACAAACAATTATAAATGCTTTGAAAGGCAATCATAAGGAAAAGGAATATATAAAGTATAAGCAGCAGAATTATATAATCAAGGACAATATTCTGTGTAGGACTGTGACAAGAAAAACCCGCAATACACCACATATAACTAACGACCAGGTAGTAGTACCAATCTCACTTATTTCCACTGTCCTGAATTGGTTGCATTCAAATCCATTACATGGACACCCGGGGTTCTTATTAATGTCACAGAAAGCCAAATCATTGTTTTATTGGCATACAGTGCTTACAGATATAAAAAGACACATAGCTAATTGTCGCACATGTCAGGAAAACAAAGGGCATACGAAAACACCTGTCAGCCTAGGAGCTTATCCTGTGCCCAATCAACCCTTTGAAAGAATACATTTAGATTTGTTAACAGGATTTTACGAGTCAGACAGAGGAAATAAGCACCTCTTAGTAATTATAGATGCTTTAACTCGATATACAGAACTAATAGCGCTTAAAACTAAAACTGCGATTGAATGCGCTAGGAAGTTTTATGAGTGTTACATTTGTAAACATGGAATTCCACACATGATAATCTCAGACTCGGGTGGTGAATTTAGTAATCACTTTCTTACCTCATTGTGTGAATTCCTCAGTATAAAGAAAATAAATACCATGATATATCACCCAGAGTCAAATGGGCTAGTGGAAAGAGCAAATAGGAAGATATTAAATATATTAAGAGTAACACTAGGGGGATCAGACCCCAACTGGGATATTGCAATACCGGCGGCACTGAGTACTCTGAATCATTCATATCATATATCAATTAAAATGTCACCGCATGAAGCATTGTATGGTATCCCAGTTAGAACGCCTTTCCATGTATTAACGCGTACAACTAATCTATCAAATCCTTTAAAAGAATGTATAAATGCAAGTATAAGTCGATATGATATCCTTCGAAAGAATTTAGAAGAATCACAAATCATAATGAAAAGGAATCATGATAAAACAGCGAAACCAACTAAAACATATACCGTGGGTGATAACGTATATATTCAAATCAATGTACGAAAAGGGCTCAATTATAAACTAACACCTAAGTTTGAAGGCCCATTTAACCTTTTGGAAACATTAACGGCCAATAGGTTTAGAGTTCAAAATGTATCCCAACCCACGGATGAGAGAATAGTACCATTGGCTCACATAAGAAATTAAAAAGAAAAGAGAGGAAAAGAAGTGAGGGAAAATTTTTTTTATTTTATGTGATTAAAAGTTTTCTTTTTAATACAGGAGTAATTACATATTTTTTCTCGTTACAGGTTTCCAAGATGAATTTTTTGTTGTTGGCAGTGATATTGTTCGCTCAGACATTTTTCTCGTGTGGGATGAGCTCTAAAACTAAAAGTATAAATTTTAAATATGGCACTATAGTTGAAAGACAAGAAGACGTTTTTATTACATCAACCAACGTAGTTGTAGAAGTGAATATGCAAGCAATTTTTCTTCAAGAGAATGATGTCACTAGCTTAAGAACCGCCATTTCAAGGTTTTCTGCCTCATTGGATGAGTTGCATAGAAGACATTTTCATTTGACTACAGAGAGTTTGCTTGGATCAACATTAAAAGTTGCAGAGATGCTATCTGATGACTTGAAAAATAAGACTTACGAGACAGGATCCTTGGCTTATGACCTTTTGATGTAGACTGTAGGACACGAACATAAAGAAAGACGAAATCCGTTTATTTATGCTGCATTAAACATCTTTGGGTCTGTTACAAGTTTAGGTTTAGGAATTTCCAATTGTCTTAAAATTAGTAATCAAAATAAGAAAATTGAGTTCTTGACTCATGAAGATGAATTGATTAAGTCAGAACTAAGGAATCAGTTAGCTTCAATCAATAAAATTATGGATTTAGTAAATGAACATTACAATAATATCATTCAGATTATGGAAGTACAGGATTTGTTGGCAATATTAACGTATTATGATTCAAAGATAGATCACATATATAACAGAATTGCACATTTCATTGAGAAATCCAAGGATTATGTAGAAGCTATCACGTTAGCAACTAAAGGTGTACTGTCGCCCCATTTGTTGCCTATAAATTACTTAAAGTTAATTCTGGAGAACGGAAGGGATAAACTAGGCTATGTTCCTTTGTTAGACGAACATAGGTTAGAATTTTATTACAGCCTAATTACAGTAAACGTTGATAATAACAAGATTATGATTACAATTCCCTTTGATTCTTCTGATGCCTTGAAATCTTACAGGATATCACCATTTCCGACTTTCATGACGAATCACTCAAATCCAGTAATATCCAGTTTGACAGGACACGTATTGATTTCCCCAGACAAGGAAACATATACGGTCATTAAAGACTTAAATCAATTAACTCACTGTTCAGACGCAATGGATAGAAAAATATGTACAGCTGACTCATTTGAATTCCATAAAAACTTAATGGATTCATGCGAGTTAGGTATAGTGCTAGACGGTGCTCTCTCC
>NC_090736.1:126479719-126484900 GCF_036898095.1 Palaemon carinicauda
TGAATATTTGTATGGGTATCAGATTTTGCTACTGAAATTCCTTTAATTTAGTAACTTTACCAGGCAGTGAACAAATTCGCAGATTTGTCTGAAAGGAGCGGATGTAATGAGAGAGAGAGAGAGAGAGAGAGAGAGAGAGAGAGAGAGAGAGAGAGGAGAGAGACTCTTTATAATACCCTCAACGAGAATTCATCACTGTTTAGCAGATGAACTAGCGAACAAGTCATTCATACTCCCGTAAAACTCAATGTTTAGAGAATGACAGTCATTTATTCAGATAGGCTCGTCTAATGAGATACCCTTAATAATAGTAAAAGCATAAATGAATTTTACCCGCCTTTTCATGCTACAATAAAAAAATATTTCCATTTCCATTGGAGAAGTCACGTGATAATACTATTGTGCAAATACATTAGCTCTAAATACAAGGAGTATTATCTAATTTAATCTCTCTCTCTCCCTCTCTCTCTCTCTCTCTCCTCTCTCTCTCTCTCTCTCTCTCTCTCTCATTATACAAGTGATTGAGTTGTTTTTTCCTGCCAATTTGGGTAATTGTGGAATGTAATTAGACTGAACGTTGTCTCCGATCCGATAACCGTCCCTGTCTCCTTTTTTTATATAATAGAGTGAGTCATGATCTGTAATTATTCGACTGTGAGTTGAAAACTGGATTTCAGGGGCAATATCCACGACACAGATGCAGGATGGCTCTGAATATTTTCTTTTGATGTGAAAAAAAGGAAAAAAATTGTAATGACTTTTGAGTAAGGCAAAGATATTTCCAGAATTAGAGCAACTGCAAAATGAAATTTCAAAATAAACTGCATCAAAGCTCCTTCTCTCTCTCTGTCTCTCTGTCTCTCTCTCTCTCTCTCTCTCTCTCTGAGAAGATCTGATAAGAAATTTATAACACAACTATATATATATATATATATATGTGTGTATATATATATATATATATATATATATACATATATATATATATATATATATATATATTCAAATAAGCCATATATATTTTTGATACATTAATGTCTGGATTCTCTAACGACCTCGGGATCAGAGCCCCAGGCGAAATCACAAAAAGACAAGAGCTTGGCTCCGGCCGGGAATCGAACCCTGGTCGGCAAGCTTGTATAGACAGTGACTAAGCCACTTGGCCACGAAGAAAGATAAAAGTCAATGACAATTCTTCTCTACTTATACCTGTCGAATTCAGGTATTTTGTACTTAGAATTGAAAT
The DNA here is from genome assembly GCF_036898095.1 of Palaemon carinicauda. Lineage (NCBI taxonomy): Eukaryota > Metazoa > Arthropoda > Malacostraca > Decapoda > Palaemonidae > Palaemon > Palaemon carinicauda. Next base: position 126,480,963 of record NC_090736.1, read on the forward strand.
CAACCCATCTTCACCATCGTAGCTAATTGGTAGTTTGTTACTTGGCATCAATTAATGATAAAATTTGCACATTTAGACGTGTTTTTCATATTCAAATAAGCAATATATATTTTTGATACATTAATGTCTGAATTCTCTTAACGACCTCGGGATCAGAGCCCCAGGCGAAATCACACAATGACAAGAGCTTGGCTCCGGCCGGGAATCAAACCCTGGTCGGCAAGCTTGTATAGACAGTGACTAAGCCACTTGGCCACGAAGAAAGATGAAAGTCAATAACAATTCTTCTGTACTTATACCTGTCGAATTCAGGTATTTTGTACTTAGAATTGAAATCAACCCATCTTCACCATCGTAGCTAATTGGTAGTCTGTTACTTGGCATTCAATTAATGATAAATTTTGCACATTTTTACGTGTTTTTCATATTCAAATAAGCCATATATATTTTTGATATATTAATGTCTGGATTCTCTTAACGACCTCGGGATCAGAGCCCAGGCGAAATCACACAAAGACAAGAGCTTGGCTCCGGCCGGGAATCGAACCCTGGTCGGCAAGCTTGTATAGACAGTGACTAAGCCACTTGGCCACGAAGAAAGATAAAAGTCAATGACAATTCTTCTGTACTTATACCTGTTGAATTCAGGTATTTTGTACCTAGAATTGAAATTAACCCATCTTCACCATCGTAGCTAATTGGTAGTTTGTTACTTGGCATTCAATTAATGATAAATTTTGCACATTTAGACGTGTTTTTCATATTCAAATAAGCCATATATATTTTTGATACATTAATGTCTGGATTCTCTTAACGACCTCAGGATCAGAGCCCAGGCGAAATCACACAAAGACCAGAGCTTGGCTCCGGCCGGGAATCGAACCCTGGTCGGCAAGTTTGTATAGACAGTGACTAAGCCACTTGGCCACGAAGAAAGATAAAAGTCAATGACAATTCTTCTGTACTTATACCTGTCGAATTCAGGTATTTTGTACTTAGAATTGAAATCAACCCATCTTCACCATCGTAGCTAATTGGTAGTTTGTTACTTGGCAGTCAATCAATGATAAATTTTGCACATTTAGACGTGTTTTTCATATTCAAATAAGCCACATATATTTTTAATACATTAATGTCTGGATTCTCTTAACGACATCAGGATCAGAGCCCCAGGCAAAATCACACAAAGACAAGAGCTTGGCTCCGGCCGGGAATCGAACCCTGGTCGGCAAGCTTGTATAGACAGTGACTAAGCCACTTGGCCACGAAGAAAGATAAAAGTCAATGACAATTCTTCTGTACTTATACCTGTCGAATTCAGGTATTTTGTACTTAGAATTGAAATCAACCCATCTTCACCATCGTAGCTAATTGGTAGTTTGTTACTTGGCATTCAATTAATGATAAATTTTGCACATTTAGACGTGTTTTTCATATTCAAATAAGCCTTATATATTTTTGATACATTAATGTCTGGATTCTCTTAACGACCTCGGGATCAGAGCCCCAGGCGAAATCACACAAAGACAAGAGCTTGACTCCGGCCGGGAATCGAACCCTGGTCGGCAAGCTTGTATAGACAGTGACTAAGCAACTTGGCCACGAAGAAAGATAAAAGTCAATGACAATTCTTCTGTACTTATACCTGTCGAATTCAGGCATTTTGTACTTAGAATTGAAATCAACCCATCTTCACCATCGTAGCTAATTGGTAGTTTGTTACTTGGCATTCAATTAATGATAAATTTTGCACTTTTTAGACGTGTTTTTCATATTCAAATAAGCCATATATATTTTTGATACATTAATGTCTGGATTCTCTTAACGACCTCGGGATCAGAGCCCCAGGCGAAATCACACAAAGACAAGAGCTTGGCTCCGGCCGGGAATCGAACCCTGGTCGGCAAGCTTGTATAGACAGTGACTAAGCCACTTGGCCATGAAGAAAGATAAAAGTCAATGACAATTCTTCTGTACTTATACCTGTCGAATTCAGGTATTATGTACTTAGAATTGAAATCAACCCATCTTCACCATCGTATCTAATTGGTAGTTTGTTACTTGGCATTCAATTAATGATAAATTTTGCACAATTAGACGTGTTTTTCATATTCAAATAAGCCATATATATTTTTAATACATTAATGTCTGGATTCTCTTTACGACCTCAGGATCAGAGCCCCAGGCGAAATCACACAAAGACAAGAGCTTGGCTCCGGCCGGGAATCGAACCCTGGTCGGCAAGCTTGTATAGACAGTGACTAAGCCACTTGGCCACGAAGAAAGATAAAAGTCAATGACAATTCTTCTGTACTTATACCTGTCGAATTCAGGTATTTTGTACTTAGAATTGAAATCAACCCATCTTCACCATCGTAGCTAATTGGTAGTTTGTTACTTGGCATTCATTAATGATAAATTTTGCACATTTAGACGTGTTTTTCATATTCAAATAAGCCATATATATTTTTGATACATTAATGTCTGGATTCTCTTAACGACCTCGGGATCAGAGCCCCAGGCGAAATCACACAATGACAAGAGCTTGGCTCCGGCCGGGAATCGAACCCTGGTCGGCAAGCTTGTATAGGCAGTGACTAAGCCACTTGGCCACGAAGAAAAGATAAAAGTCAATGACAATTCTTCTGTACTTATACCTGTGGAATTCAGGTATTTTGTACTTAGAATTGAAATCAACACATCTTCGCCATCGTAGCTAATTGGTAGTTTGTTACTTGGCATTCAATTAATGATAAATTTTGCACATTTAGACGTGTTTTTCATATTCAAATAAGCCATATATATTTTTGATACATTAATGTCTGGATTCTCTTAACGACCTCGGGATCAGAGCCCCAGGCGAAATCACACAAAGACAAGAGCTTGGCTCCGGCCGGGAATCGAACCCTGGTCGGCAAGCTTGTATAGACAGTGACTAAGCTACTTGGCCACGAAGAAAGATAAAAGTCAATGACAATTCTTTTGTACTTATACCTGTCGAATTCAGGTATTTTGTACTTAGAATTGAAATCAACCCATCTTCACCATCGTAGCTAATTGGTAGTTTGTTACTTGGCATTCAATTAATGATAAATTTGGCACATTTAGCCGTGTTTTTCATATTCAAATAAGCCATATATATTTTTGATACATTAATGTCTGGATTCTCTAACGACCTCAGGATCAGAGCCCCAGGCGAAATCACACAAAGACAAGAGCTTGGCTCCGGCCGGGAATCGAACCCTGGTCGGCAAGCTTGTATAGACAGTGACTAAGCCACTTGGCCACGAAGAAAGATAAAAGTCAATGACAATTCTTCTGTACTTATACCTGTCGAATTCAGGTATTTTGTACTTAGAATTGAAATATACCCATCTTCACCATCGTAGCTAATTGGTAGTTTGTTACTTGGCATTCAATTAATGATAAATTTGCACATTTAGACGTGTTTTTCATATTCAAATAAGCCATATATATTTTTGATACATTAATGTCTGGATTCTCTTAACAACCTCGGGATCAGAGCCCCTGGTGAAATCACACAAAGACAAGAGCTTGGCTCCGGCCGGGAATCGAACCCTGGTCGGCAAGCTTGTATAGACAGTGACTAGCCACTTGGCCACGAAGAAAGATAAAAGTCAATGACAATTCTTCTGTACTTATACCTGTCGAATTCCGGTATTTTGTACTCTTTTTACACGGCTTGGCTAGTCATTGTATACAAACACACATATAAACACACTGACACACAAATTTAGCTGATTCATTTCCTCCATGGTAGAGTTAACTAGATCTACATCAAATCTATATGCAATAAAGCAAAAAAAAAAAAAAGAAAAGAAAAAATAAATCCTGATTTGTTATTGTTCCAGCTTCATCGAAAATGACCACTTTTATATTGGAGAAATCTTTTGCATAATGCGAGAAATTTCCCTGAT
>NC_090736.1:126485400-126497900 GCF_036898095.1 Palaemon carinicauda
AAGTCACTGTCTATACAAGCTTGCCGACCATGGTTCGATTCCCGGCCGGAGCCAAGCTCTTGTCTTTGTATGATTTTGCCTGGGCTCTGATCCCGAGGTCGTTAAGAGAATCCAGACATTAATGTATCAAAAATATATATGGCTTATTTGAATATGAAAATCACGTCTAAATGTGCAAAATTTATCATTAACTGAATGCAAGTAACAAACTATCAATAAGCTACGATGGTGAAGATGGGTTGATTTCAATTCTAAGTACAAAATACCTGAATTCGACAGGTATAAGTAGAGAAGAATTGTCATTGACTTTTTATCTTTCTTCGTGGCCAAGTGGCTTAGTCACTGTCTATACAAGCTTGCCGACCATGGTTCGATTCCCGGCCCGAGCCAAGCTCTTGTCTTTGTGTGATTTCGCCTGGAACTCTGATCCCGAGGTCATTAAGAGAATCCAGACATTAATGTATCAAAAATATATATGCTTATTTGAATATGAAAAACACGTCTAAATGTGCAAAATTTATCATTAATTGAATGCCAAGTAACAAACTACCAATTAGCTATGATGGTGAAGATGGGTTGATTTCAATTCTAAGTACAAAATACCTGAATTCAACAGGTATAAGTACAGAAGAATTGTCATTGACTTTTATCTTTCTTCGTGGCCAAGTGGCTTAGTCACTGTCTATACAAGCTAGCCGACCAGGGTTCGATTCCCGGCCGGAGCCAAGCTCTTATCTTTGTGTGATTTCGCCCGGGGCTCTGATCCCGAGGTCGTTAAGAGAATCCAGACATTAATGTATCAAAAATATATATGGCTTATTTGAATATGAAAAACACGTCTAAATGTGCAAAATTTATCATTAATTGAATGCTAAGTAACAAACTACCAATTAGCTACGATGGTGAAGATGGGTTGATTTCAATTCTAAGTACAAAATACCTGAATTCAACAGGTATAAGTACAGAAGAATTGTCATTGACTTTTATCTTTCTTCGTGGCCAAGTGGCTTAGTCACTGTCTATACAAGCTTGCCGACCAGGGTTCGATTCCCGGCCGGAGCCAAGCTCTTGTCTTTGTGTGATTTCGCCTGGGGCTCTGATCCCGAGGTCATTAAGGGAATCCAGACATTAATGTATCAAAAATATATATGGCTTATTTGAATATGAAAAACACTTCTAAATGTGCAAAATTTATCAATAATTGAATGCCAAGTAACAAACTACCAATTAGCTACGATGGTGAAGATGGGTTGATTTCAATTCTAAGTACAAAATACCTGAATTCGACTGTATAAGTACAGAAGAATTGTCATTGACTTTTATCTTTCTTCGTGGCCAAGTGGCTTAGTCACTGTCTATACAAGCTTGCCGACCATGGTTCGATTCCCGGCCGGAGCCAAGCTCTTGTCTTTGTATGATTTTGCCTGGGGCTCTGATCCCGAGGTCGTTAAGAGAATCCAGACATTAATGTATCAAAATATATATGGCTTACTTGAATATGAAAATCACGTCTAAATGTGCAAAATTTATCATTAATTGAATGCCAAGTAACAAACTATCAATAAGCTACGATGGTGAAGATGGGTTGATTTCAATTCTAAGTACAAAATACCTGAATTCGACAGGTATAAGTAGAGAAGAATTGTCATTGACTTTTATCTTTCTTCGTGGCCAAGTGGCTTAGTCACTGCCTATACAAGCTTGCCGACCAGGGTTCGATTCCCGGCCGGAGCCAAGCTCTTGTCTTTGTGTGATTTCGCCTGGGGCTCTGATCCCGAGGTCATTAAGAGAATCCAGACATTAATGTATCAAAAATATATATGGCTTATTTGAATATGAAAAACACGTCTAAATGTGCAAAATTTATCATTAATTGAATGCCAAGTAACAAACTACTAATTAGCTACGATGGTGAAGATGGGTTGATTTCAATTCTAAGTACAAAATACCTGAATTCGACAGCTATAAGTACAGAAGAATTGTCATTGACTTTTATCTTTCTTCGTGGCCAAGTGGCTTAGTCACTGTCTATACAAGCTTGCCAACCAGGGTTCGATTCCCTGCCGGAGCCAAGCTCTTGTCTTTGTGTGATTTCGCCTGGGGCTCTGATCCCGAGGTCGTTAAGAATCCAGACATTAAATATCAAAAATATATATGGCTTATTTGAATATGAAAAACACGTCTAAATGTGTAAAATTTATCATTAATTGAATGCCAAGTAACAAACCACCAATTAGCTACGAGGGTGAAGATGGCTTGATTTCAATTCTAAGTACAAAATACCTGAATTCGACAGGTATAAGTACAGAAGAATTGTCATTGACTTTTATCTTTCTTCGTGGCCAAGTGGCTTAGTCACTGTCTATACAAGCTTGCCGACCAGGGTTCGATTCCCGGCCGGAGCCAAGCTCTTGTCTTTGTATGATTTTGCCTGGGGCTCTGATCCCGAGGTCGTTAAGAGAATCCAGACATTAATGTATCAAAAATATATATGGCTTATTTGAATATGAAAATCATGTCTAAATGTGCAAAATTTATCATTAATTGAATGCCAAGTAACAAACTATCAATAAGCTACGATTGTGAAGATGGGTTGATTTCAATTCTAAGTACAAAATACCTGAATTTGACAGGTATAAGTAGAGAAGAATTGTCATTGACTTTTATCTTTCTTCGTGGCCAAGTGGCTTAGTCACTGCCTATACAAGCTTTCCGACCAGGGTTCGATTCCCGGCCGGAGCCAAGCTCTTGTCTTTGTGTGATTTCGCCTGGGGCTCTGATCCCGAGGTCGTTAAGAGAATCCAGACTTTAATGTATCAAAAACATATATGGCTTATTTGAATATGAAAAACATGTCTAAATGTGCAAAATTTATCATTAATTGAATGCCAAGTAACAAACTACCAATTAGCTACAATGGTGAAGATCGGTTGATTTCAATTCTAAGTACAAAATACCTGAATTCAACAGGTATAAGTACAGAAGAATTGTCATTGACTTTTATCTTTCTTCGTGGCCAAGTGGCTTAGTCACTGTCTATACAAGCTTGCCGACCAGGGTTCGATTCCCGGCCGGAGCCAAGCTCTTGTCTTTTTGTGATTTTGCCTGGGGCTCTGATCCCGAGGTCGTTAAGAGAATCCAGACATTAATGTATCAAAAATATATATGGCTTATTTGAATATGAAAAACACGTCTAAATGTGCAAAATTTATCATTAATTTAATGCCAAGTAACAAACTACCAATTAGCTACGATGGTGAAGATGAGTTGATTTCAATTCTAAGTACAAAATACCTGAATTCAACAGGTATAAGTACAGAAGAATTGTCATTGACTTTTATCTTTCTTCGTAGCCAAGTGGCTTAGTCACTGTCTATACAAGCTTGCCGACCAGGGTTCGATTCCCGGCCGGAGCCAAGCTCTTGTCTTTGTGTGATTTCGCCTGGGGCTCTGATCCCGAGGTCGTTAAGAGAATCCAGACATTAATGTATCAAAAATATATATGGCTTATTTGAATATGAAAAACACGTCTAAATGTGCAAAATTTATCATTAATTGAATGCCAAGTAACAAACTACCAATTAGCTACGATGGTGAAGATGGGTTGATTTCAATTCTAAGTACAAAATACCTGAATTCAACAGGTATAAGTAGAGAAGAATTGTCATTGACTTTTATCTTTCTTCGTGGCCAAGTGGCTTAGTCACTGTCTATACAAGCTTGCCGACCAGGGTTCGATTCCCGGCCGGAGCCAAGCTCTTGTCTTTGTATGATTTTGCCTGGGGCTCTGATCCTGAGGTCGTTAAGAGAATCCAGACATTAATGTATTAAAAATATATATGGCTTATTGTATATGAAAAACACGTCTAAATGTGTAAAATTTATCATTAATTGAATGCCAAGTAACAAACTACCAATTAGCTACTATGGTGAAGATGGGTTGATTTAAATTCTAAGTACAAAATACCTGAATTCGACAGGTATAAGTACAGAAGAATTGTCATTGACTTTTATCTTTCTTCGTGGCCAAGTGGCTTAGTCACTGTCTATAAAAGCTTGCCGACCAGGGTTCGATTCCCGGCCGGAGCCAAGCTCTTTCTTTGTGTGATTTCGCCTGGGGCTCTGATCCCGAGGTCGTTAAGAGAATCCTGACGTTAATGTATCAAAATATATATGGCTTATTTGAATATGAAAAACACGTCTAAATGTGCAAAATTTATCATTAATTGAATGCCAAGTAACAAACTACCAATTAGCTACGATGATGAAGATAGGTTGATTTCAATTCTAAGTACAAAATACCTGAATTCGACAGGTATAAGTAGAGAAGAATTGTCATTGACTTTTATCTTTCTTCGTGGCCAAGTGGCTTAGTCACTGTCTATACAAGCTTGCCGACTAGGGTTCGATTCCCGGCCGGAGTCAAGCTCTTGTCTTTGTGTGATTTCGCCTGGGGCTCTGATCCCGAGGTCGTTAAGAGAATCCAGACATTAATGTATCAAAAATATATATGGCTTATTTGAATATGAAAAACACGTCTAAATGTGCAAAATTTATCATTAACTGAATGCCAAGTAACAAACTACCAATTAGCTACGATGGTGAAGATGGGTTGATTTCAATTCTAAGTACAAAATACCTGAATTCGACTGGTATAAGTACAGAAGAATTGTCATTGACTTTTATCTTTCTTCGTGGCCAAGTGGCTTAGTCACTGTCTATACAAGCTTGCGACCATGGTTCGATTCCCGGCCGGAGCCAAGCTCTTGTCTTTGTGTGATTTCGCCTGAGGCTCTGATCCTGAGGTCGTTAAGAGAATCCAGACATTAATGTATCAAAAATATATATGGCTTATTTGAATATGAAAAACACGTCTAAATGTGCAAAATTTATCATTAATAGAAAGCCAAGTAACAAACTACCAATTAGCTACGATGGTGAAGATGGGTTGATTTTATTTCTAAGTACAAAATACCTGAATTCGACAGGTATAAGTAGAGAAGAATTGTCATTGACTTTTATCTTTCTTCATGGCCAAGTGGCTTAGTCACTGTCTATACAAGCTTGCCAACCAGGGTTTGATTCCCGGCCGGAGCCAAGCTCTTGTCTTTGTGTGATTTCGCCTGGGGCTCGGATCCTGAGGTCGTTAAGAGAATCCAGACATTAATGTTATCAAAAATATATATGCTTATTTGAATATGAAAAAACACGTCTAAATGTGTAAAATTTATCATTAATTGAATGCCAAGTAACAAACTACCAATTAGCTAAGATGGTGAAGATGGGTTGATTTCAATTCTAAGTACAAAATACCTGAATTCGACAGGTATAAGTACAGAAGAATTGTCATTGACTTTTATCTTTCTTCGTGGCCAAGTGGCTTAGTCACTGTCTATACAAGCTTGCCGACCATGGTTCGATTCCCGGCCGGAGCCAAGCTCTTGTCTTTGTATGATTTTGCCTGGGGCTCTGATCCCGAGGTCGTTAAGAGAATCCAGACATTAATATATCAGAAATATATTTGGCTTATTTGAATATGAAAATCACGTCTAAATGTGCAAAATTTATCATTAATTGAATGCCAAGTAACAAACTACTAATTAGCTACTATGGTGAAGATGGGTTGATTTCAATTCTAAGTACAAAATACCTGAATTCGACAGGTATAAGTACAGAAGAATTGTCATTGACTTTTATCTTTCTTCGTAGCCAAGTGGCTTAGTCACTGTCTATACAAGCTTGCCGACCAGGGTTCGATTCCAGGCCGGAGTCAAGCTCTTGTCTTTGTGTGATTTCGCCTGGGGCTCTGATCCCGAGGTCGTTAAGAGAATCCAGACATTAATGTATCAAAAATATATAAGGCTTATTTGAATATGAAAATCACGTCTAAATGTGCAAAATTTATCATTAATTGAATGCCAAGTAACAAACTATCAATAAGCCACGATGGTGAAGATGGGTTGATTTCAATTCTAAGTACAAAATACCTGAATTCGACAGGTATAAGTAGAGAAGAATTGTCATTGACTTTTATCTTTCTTCGTGGCCAAGTGGCTTAGTCACTGTCTATACAAGCTTGCCGACCATGGTTCGATTCCCGGCCGGAGCCAAGCTCTTGTCTTTGTATGATTTTGCCTGGGGCTCTGATCCCGAGGTCGTTAAGAAGAATCCAGACATTAATGTATTAAAAATATATATGGCTTATTGTATATGAAAAACACGTCTAAATGTGTAAAATTTATCATTAATTGAATGCCAAGTAACAAACTACCAATTAGCTACTATGGTGAAGATGGGTTGATTTCAATTCTAAGTACAAAATACCTGAATTCGACAGGTATAAGTACAGAAGAATTGTCATTGACTTTATCTTTCTTCGTGGCCAAGTGGCTAGTCACTGTCTATACAAGCTTGCCGACCAGGGTTCGATTCCCGGCCGGAGCCAAGCTCTTTTCTTTGTGTGATTTCACCTGGGGTTCTGATCCCGAGGTCGTTAAGAGAATCCAGACGTTAATGTATCAAAAATATATATGGCTTATTTGAATATGAAAAACATGTCTAAATGTGCAAAATTTATCATTAATTGAATGCCAAGTAACAAACTACCAATTAGCTACGATGATGAAGATGGGTTGATTTCAATTCTAAGTACAAAATACCTGAATTCGACAGGTATAAGTAGAGAAGAATTGTCATTGACTTTTATCTTTCTTCGTGGCCAAGTGGCTTAGTCACTGTCTATACAAGCTTGCCGACTAGGGTTCGATTCCCGGCCGGAGTCAAGCTCTTGTCTTTGTGTGATTTCGCCTGGGGCTCTGATCCCGAGGTCGTTAAGAGAATCCAGACATTAATGTATCAAAAATATATAAGGCTTATTTGAATATGAAAAACACGTCTAAATGTGCAAAATTTATCATTAACTGAATGCCAAGTAACAAACTACCAATTAGCTACGATGGTGAAGATGGGTTGATTTCAATTCTAAGTACAAAATACTTGAATTCGACAGGTATAAGTACAGAAGAATTGTCATTGACTTTTATCTTTCTTCGTGGCCAAGTGGCTTAGTCACTGTCTATACAAGCTTGCCGACCAGGGTTTGATTCACAGCCGGAGCCAAGCTCTTGTCTTTGTGTGATTTCGCCTGAGGCTCTGATCCTGAGGTCGTTAAGAGAATCCAGACATTAATGTATCAAAGATATATATGGCTTATTTGAATATGAAAAACACGTCTAAATGTGCAAAATTTATCATTAATAGAAAGCCAAGTAACAAACTACCAATTAGCTACGATGGGTGAAGATGGGTTGATTTCATTTCTAAGTACAAAATACCTGAATTCGACAAATATAAGTAGAGAAGAATTGTCATTGACTTTTATCTTTCTTCGTGGCCAAGTAGCTTAGTCACTGTCTATACATCCTTGCCAACCAGGGTTTGATTCCCGGCCGGAGCCAAGCTCTTGTCTTTGTGTGATTTCGCCTGGGGCTCTGATACTGAGGTCGTTAAGAGAATCCAGACATTAATGTATTAAAAATATATATGGCTTATTTGAATATGAAAAACACGTCTAAATGTGTAAAATTTATCATTAATTGAATGCCAAGTAACAAACTACCAATTAGCTAAGATGGTGAAGATGGGTTGATTTCAATTCTAAGTACAAAATACCTGAATTCGACAGGTATAAATACAGAAGAATTGTCATTGACTTTTATCTTTCTTCGTGGCCAAAGTGGCTTAGTCACTGTCTATACAAGCTTGCCGACCATGGTTCGATTCCCGGCCGGAGCCAAGCTCTTATCTTTGTATGATTTTGCCTGGGGCTCTGATCCCGAAGTCGTTAAGAGAATCCAGACATTAATGTATCAAAAATATATATGGCTTATTTGAATATGAAAATCACGTCTAAATGTGCAAAATTTATCATTAATTGAATGCCAAGTAACAAACTACTAATTAGCTACTATGGTGAAGATGGGTTGATTTCAATTCTAAGTACAAAATACCTGAATTCGACAGGTATAAGTACAGAAGAATTGTCATTGACTTTTATCTTTCTTCGTAGCCAAGTGGCTTAGTCACTGTCTATACAAGCTTGCCGACCAGGGTTCGATTCCCGGCCGGAGTCAAGCTCTTGTCTTTGTGTGATTTCGCCTGGGGCTCTGATCCCGAGGTCGTTAAGAGAATCCAGACATTAATGTATCAAAAATATATATGGCTTATTTGAATATGAAAAACACGTCTAAATGTGCAAAATTTATCATTAATTGAATGCCAAGTAACAAACTACCAATTAGCTACGATGGTGAAGATGGGTTGATTTCAATTCTAAGTACAAAATACCTGAATTCGACTGGTATAAGTACAGAAGAATTGTCATTGACTTTTATCTTTCTTCGTGGCCAAGTGGCTTAGTCACTGTCCTATACAAGCTTGCCGACCATGGTTCGATTCCCGGCCGGAGCCAAGCTCTTGTCTTTGTATGATTTTGCCTGGGGCTCTGATCCCGAGGTCGTTAAGAGAATCCAGACATTAATGTATCAAAAATATATATGGCTTATTTGAATATGAAAATCACGTCTAAATGTGCAAAATTTATCATTAACTGAATGCCAAGTAACAAACTATCAATAAGCTACGATGGTGAAGATGGGTTGATTTCAATTCTAAGTACAAAATACCTGAATTCGACAGGTATAAGTAGAGAAGAATTGTCATTGACTTTTATCTTTCTTCGTGGCCAAGTGGCTTAGTCACTGTCTATACAAGCTTGCCGACCATGGTTCGATTCCCGGCCGGAGCCAAGCTCTTGTCTTTGTGTGATTTCGCCTGGGGCTCTGATCCTGAGGTCATTAAGAGAATCCAGACATTAATGTATCAAAAATATATATGGCTTATTTGAATATGAAAAACACGTCTAAATGTGCAAAATTTATCATTAATTGAATGCCAAGTAACAAACTACCAATTAGCTATGATGGTGAAGATGGGTTGATTTCAATTCTAAGTACAAAATACCTGAATTCAACAGGTATAAGTACAGAAGAATTGTCATTGACTTTTATCTTTCTTCGTGGCCAAGTGGCTTAGTCACTGCCTATACAAGCTAGCCGACCAGGGTTCGATTCCCGGCCGGAGCCAAGCTCTTATCTTTGTGTGATTTCGCCCGGGGCTCTGATCCCGAGGTCGTTAAGAGAATCCAGACATTAATGTATCAAAAATATATATGGCTTATTTGAATATGAAAAACACGTCTAAATGTGCAAAATTTTCATTAATTGAATGCCAAGTAACAAACTACCAATTAGCTACGATGGTGAAGATGGTTTGATTTCAATTCTAAGTACAAAATACCTGAATTCAACAGGTATAAGTACAGAAGAATTGTCATTGACTTTTATCTTTCTTCGTGGCCAAGTGGCTTAGTCACTGTCTATACAAGCTTGCCGACCAGGGTTCGATTCCCGGCCGGAGCCAAGCTCTTGTCTTTGTGTGATTTCGCCTGGGCTCTGATCCCGAGGTCATTAAGGGAATCCAGACATTAATGTATCAAAAATATATATGGCTTATTTGAATATGAAAAACACTTCTAAATGTGCAAAATTTATCATTAATTGAATGCCAAGTAACAAACTACCAATTAGCTACGATGGTGAAGATGGGTTGATTTCAATTCTAAGTACAAAATACCTGAATTCGACAGCTATAAGTACAGAAGAATTGTCATTGACTTTTATCTTTCTTCGTTGCCAAGTGGCTTAGTCACTATCTATACAAGCTTGCCGACCAGGGTTCGATTCCCGGCCGGAACCAAGCTCTTGTCTTTGTGTGATTTCGCCCGGGGCTCTGATCCCGAGGTCGTTAAGAGAATCCAGACATTAATGTATCAAAAACATATATGGCTTATTTGAATATAAAAAACACGTCTAAATGTGCAAAATTTATCATTAATTGAATGCCAAGTACCATACTACCAATTAGCTACAATGGTGAAGATGGGTTGATTTCAATTCTAAGTACAAAATACCTGAATTCGACAGGTATAAGTACAGAACAATTGTCATTGACTTTTATCTTTCTTCGTGGCCAAGTGGCTTAGTCACTGTCTATACAAGCTTGCCAACCAGGGTTTGATTCCCGGCCGGAGCCAAGCTCTTGTCTTTGTGTGATTTCGCCTGGGGCTCTGATCCCGAGGTCGTTAAGAGAATCCAGACATTAATGTATCAAAAATATATATGGCTTATTTGAATATGAAAAAACACGTCTAAATGTGCAAAATTTATCATTAATTGAATGCCAAGTAACAAACCACCAATTAGCTACGAGGGTGAAGATGGCTTGATTTCAATTCTAAGTACAAAATACCTGAATTCGACAGGTATAAGTACAGAAGAATTGTCATTGACTTTTATCTTTCTTCGTGGCCAAGTAGCTTAGTCACTGTCTATACAAGCTTGCCGACCAGGGTTCGATTCCCGGCCGGAGCCAAGCTCTTGTCTTTGTATGATTTTGCCTGGGCTCTGATCCCGAGGTCGTTAAGAGAATCCAGACATCAATGTATCAAAAATATATATGGCTTATTTGAATATGAAAATCACGTCTAGATGTGCAAAATTTATCATTAATTGAATGCCAAGTAACAAACTATCAATAAGCTACGATGGTGAAGATGGGTTGATTTCAATTCTAAGTACAAAATACCTGAATTTGACAGGTATAAGTACAGAAGAATTGTCATTGACTTTTATATTTCTTCGTGGCCAAGTGGCTTAGTCACTGCCTATACAAGCTTTCCGACCAGGGTTCGATTCCCGGCCGGAGCCAAGCTCTTGTCTTTGTGTGATTTCGCCTGGGGCTCTGATCCCGAGGTCGTTAAGAGAATCCAGACATTAATGTATCAAAAATATATATGGCTTATTTGAATATGAAAAACATGTCTAAATGTGCAAAATTTATCATTAATTGAATGCCAAGTAACAAACTACCAATTAGCTACGATGGTGAAGATGGGTTGATTTCAATTCTAAGTACAAAATACCTGAATTCAACAGGTATAAGTACAGAAGAATTGTCATTGACTTTTATCTTTCTTCGTGGCCAAGTGGCTTAGTCACTGTCTATACAAGCTTGCCGACCAGGGTTCGATTCCCGGCCGGAGCCAAGCTCTTGTCTTTGTGTGATTTCGCCTGGGGCTCTGATCCCGAGGTCGTTAAGAGAATCCAGACATTAATGTATCAAAAATATATATGGCTTATTTGAATATGAAAAACACGTCTAAATGTGCAAAATTTATCATTAATTGAATGCCAAGTAACAAACTACCAATTAGCTACGATGGTGAAGATGGGTTGATTTCAATTCTAAGTACAAAATACCTGAATTCAACAGGTATAAGTACAGAAGAATTGTCATTGACTTTTATCTTTCTTCGTGGCCAAGTGGCTTAGTCACTGTCTATACAAGCTTGCCGACCAGGGTTCGATTCCCGGCCGGAGCCAAGCTCTTGTCTTTGTGTGATTTTGCCTGGGGCTCTGATCCCGAGGTCGTTAAGAGAATCCAGACATTAATGTATCAAAAATATATATGGCTTATTTGAATATGAAAATCACGTCTAAATGTGCAAAATTTATCATTAATTGAATGCCAAGTAACAAACTATCAATAAGCTACGATGGTGAAGATGGGTTGATTTCAATTCTAAGTACAAAATACCTGAATTCGACAGGTATAAGTAGAGAAGAATTGTCATTGACTTTTATCTTTCTTCGTGGCCAAGTGGCTTAGTCACTGTCTATACAAGCTTGCCGACCATGGTTCGATTCCCGGCCGGAGCCAAGCTCTTGTCTTTGTATGATTTTTGCCTGGGGCTCTGATCCCGAGGTCGTTAAGAGAATCCAGACATTAATGTATCAAAAATATATATGGCTTATTTGAATATATATATATATATATATATATATATATATATATATATATATATATATATATATATATATATATATATATATATATATATATAGTTGTGTTATAAATTTTCTTATCAGATCTTCTCAGAGAGAGAGAGAGAGAGAGAGAGAGAGGAGAGAGAGAGAGAGAGAGAGAGAAGGAGCTTTGAGGCAGTTTATTTTGAAATTTAATTTTGCAGTTGCTCTAATTCTGGAAATTATATTTGCCTTACTCAAAAGTCATACAATTTTTTTCCTTTTTTCACATCAAATGAAAATATTCAGAGCCATCCTGCATCTGTGTCGTAGATATTGCCCCTGAAATTCAGTTTTCAACTCACAGTCGAATAATTACAGATCATGACTCACTCTATTATATAAAAAAAGGAGACAGGTACGGTTATCGGATCGGAGACAACGTTCAGTCTAATTACATTCCACAATTACCCAAATTGGCAGGAAAAACCAACTCAATCACTTGTATAATGAGAGAGAGAGAGAGAGAGAGAGAGAGAGAGAGAGAGAGAGAGAGAGAGAGAGAGAGGGAGAGAG
>NC_090736.1:126510400-126515400 GCF_036898095.1 Palaemon carinicauda
ACTTGAGTAATCTCTCTTATAGTCTCATTTCTAATTCTGTTCTGCCATTTAATTCCCAATATCCTTCTGAAGGCTTTGTTCTCAAATCTACGAATTCTAATAGAGATTATTTTATTGTTCAGGCAATTTGATTTCCAAATTTTACTCAACCTAGCTATTGGATGATTTGCTTTTTACAATCTTTCAGTAAACTCCAATTCTAAAGTCCCTGTAGGGGAGATCATAGTTCCTAAATACTTAAATAATTCTACATCATTAATCCTTTCTCCTTCCCATGTTATCTCATCTTCCATTGCATACTCCGTTCTCATCATCTTTGTCTTTCTTCTATTTATCTTCAGCCTAACCTCGTGTGATATTTCATGCATTCTGGTAAGCAAGCATTGCAAATCCTTAGGTGTTATGCTAACTAGGACATCATCATCAGCATAATCTAGGTATGCTATATTCCTATTACCAATCCAGTCCAATCCTCCATCACCATCTCTGACTGTTCCACGTATTACAAAACCCATGAGGAGGATAAACAACATAGATAACAACACATTCCCTTTGAGTACTCCGCTGTTCACTGGAAATTCATTTGATAAGTCTCCATTAACATTAACTTTGCACTTGCTATGCTCATGAACAGACTTACTCAATTTTACATATTGAAGAGGAATTCCATAATAATGCAGGAGTCTTCACAAAATTGGTCGGTGCACACTATCAAAGAATTTTTCTTAGTTCACAAATGCCAATAAAATTTTATTTCTAGAATCTACGCATTGCTCTATAACACGTCTCAATATGAAAACTTCTACAGTTTCTAAATCCTGCTTGTTCATCTCTCAGCTTTTCAACAATTTTTCTCTCCAGTCTCTTTTGAATAACCATACACTATATTTTCATAACAACAGACATAAGTGTTATTCACCTGTAATTATTGCAACCAGGTTTTTTTTTTTTTTTTTTTTTTTTTTTTTATGTATTAGCGACACTCCTAACTCCCAATCATCAGGTTTTGCCTCTGAATTCTACATTCTAAGACATATTTTTGTAGGTAGTCTGGGAGTCACTTAATTTTTTGTCATTATCATTTCGACTGTTATTCCATCATAGCTTTCCATCTCCTTTTTTGACGATGCCTTTATTCAATGGCACTTCAAGGTCATCATCAGGTTCAGGTATATCAATGAAATTATTCCCTTCGTATGTCTTATTCATAACCTCACTAAAGTTTTCCACCCAACGTTGTCTTTCTTCATCTTCTGTTGCTGTAACAGAGCCATCTCTCGTTTTGATGGGTATATGCTTCCTCTTGCCCCAGCTGAGATTTAATTAATAATTCTATGAGCAATTCTTACACCATAGCTGCTTCCTAAATTTATAGCTTTTCCAACCTCATATACTTTACTGTCTAAATATCCTCTCAAGTCATTGATGGCTTCTTTTTTTACCTCACTGTCAATACTGGAATACTTAGACCGATCTACATTGACGTTTTCATCGCTTCCTGGAAAACTTTTAACAATCAATTTCTTTCTTTGTCTCCTTTTTCTAATATCCAAAGAGTCATCTGATATCAATGGCTTTTTCCCTGTAACTGCATGTCCCAAGGCTTCACTACCGAGTGACTGATATATGTTCTTAATATCACACCATTCTTCATTACTTATATGTTCTTCGTCTCGTAAAGTCTCTAAGACTGCAAATCTATTCCTAAATTCAATTGCAAATGTTTATCTGTGCTCTTCTTCTAGAATCTCAGTTGTATCAAATCTAGATATCCTATCGATCTTTCTCTTCGGTGGTTTCACTTTTAATTCAAGTGTAGCAATGAGGAGCTGGTGATCACTACCAATATCTACACCTCTATAGTTTCTAACATTTCTCAGCGTCCTCCTTCTCTCTTTATTATTGGAAATGTGATCTATTTGATTTTTGTAATTGCCACATGGTAAAGTCCATGTATACTTGTTGATGGTTTTGTGTTGAAAAAAAGAGTACCTCTAATGAAAATATTGTTTGCTGAGCAGATACTTATGAAATGTTCTCCATTTTCTCCATTCCTTCATTATTTCTTCCAACTATAGCATTGAAGTCACCAATCACAATTTTCATATATCTCTTATGAATCTCACTTATTGCCTCTGCAGTTCTTCATAGTATTCATCTTTCCTTTCTTCATACACACACACACACAAACACACACACACACGTACACACACACACACACACACACACATATATATATATATATATATATATATATATATATATATATATAATATATATATATATATATATATATATGTTCATATATATATATATATATATATATATATATATATATGCTCATATATGTATGTATGTATGTATATATATATATATATATATATATATATATATATATATATATATATATATATATATATATTGTGTGTGTGTGTGTGTGTACATGCATATATATATATATATATATATATATATATATATATATATATATATATATATATATATAAATATATATAAATATATATAAATATATATATATATATATATATATATATATATATATATATATATATATGTCTGTATATATATATATATATATATATATATATATATATATATATATATATATATATATATATATATATATATATATATACATAATATATATATATATATATATATATATATATATATATATATATATATATATATATATATATATATGTGTGTGTGTGTGTGTGTGTGTGTGTGTGTATACCTTTGTGCTTTATCGGTGTGCTTTTTATTATTTATTAACCATGTATATTATAGTAAAATTAGAATCTCACTATGAACATATACAATTAGATATTCAATAGAAGTACCAAATATATGACACATTAAATAAAAAATAGTAACATATTTTCTCGTAAATATACATAAATGAAGAAACGGACGTATGTCCCTTCGGATGAGAACAACAATTATGGATAGATTCCAGAGAATGTGAATTCCATGCAAAAGGAGGCTTTGGTAGTTCTCAGTGGGTTGTAGAAAAAAAAATTATCCAGCTTTATTTTATTCACTATTCTTTTTTTTTTCTTTTCCGGAAGGAATCCATTGGTATTTGTATAATATAATGATATTGCTTATGCTATATTTCATATACTCATAGATATGTCATAATGGGGAAAAGAGCTCAGAATCAGATGGAAGAAGTAAAACGTCAAGTGAAAGCTAATAGCAAATACAGTACACATTCTATCGAAGAAAACATTCATATGGTAATTAAGAGTTAGCTTCTGAAACTGATCTCGGAATTCATAAGTCACTTTTTACCCGTTATCCCTAAGGAGAGGGTCATTCCGAACGGTGTTAACCTTTTATATATGAACAATTCCTTTGGGGATTCTTGAAAATGTTCCCATGTTTATCCTTGATATCTCTTAACAAGCTACTACTTTCTTATTCATACCAGTGGAAACATTCGATTTCTATGCAGTGGTTATGTCTTTTAAAACCTTGAGCCCACAGACTAATTGATTCTGGAAGGTAACCACTGAATCACATGCCTCTTATACTATAGTTAGAACCGTAGATAAAAAAAACTGGGCATAGAAATTTATGTAAATACCGCTTTTGAATGAGACTAGGGGCATAAATTTGGATGTTTTGACAAAAAGGAAAAAAATAATAGTTGAAACACTATATTCAGCCAGCTAAGTGTTAGAATAGTGCAAAATTATGAAATCAAAATCATGAAAAAAACTTGTTTGTGTTTCAATGATAGGATAGAGTAGGGAATTTATGTGCTTTGTAAAATGAGGCTGACTGTATCCTGTTTCACAATTAGAATTACATAGTTCATTAGAAGGAACACGACTGTTTGTTTCTACTTCTCTGAAATTTAGCTATTTTTAGTAACAAAAGTAGAGGAATGCTCATTCGAGAAATGCATTCGCAGTTGATAATAATAATAATAATAATAATAATAATAATAATAATAATAATAATAATAATAATAATAATAATAATAATAATAATAATTATTATTATTATTATAAAAATAATAATAATAATAATAATAATAATAATAATAATAATAATAATAATAATAATAATAATAATAATAATAATAATAACTATTTCTATTTGACCTCTCTTTTCAAGATTAATAGGTTACTAGCTCCATTACCCGGCTGACCCACGATAGTTACAAATTCCTTTTTATCTCTTTTAATTGCTTTTATTCGTTCTGGTGTTGCAAATACATTTTTGAAACTGGCTATATAAATATTTTAGTGTTGTTAATCATCAGCGATGATGAACAATATTGAGGGATTCTTCGCCCCTAACATTAACACATGCAGCTATTGATGCGAATCACACTCGCCAGTCAAATCTAGGTCTTTGAATTGAGTGATTGCCAGTGAGTTTTATTTACCGGTATTGCAAATGCAAGATGCACAGGAAATTGTAATCGTTTGAGTGGAAATGGAGTGGAGTGGAGTCAGGCGTTATTCGCCCTCAAATGGAACAGGTGAAGTGGTTGTTTCGATTATATAAGTGCGTAAAGCCTTCACTAACGATGTGAAAGTTAATTGAAAATATCACCGTGGATCGTAACTTATATTGCATTCACAAAATATAATCTCCATATTCTATGTCACCGGAAGAGTTGAAAATTGAAAATATCACAGTTGACTTGGAAATTATTATTATTATTATTATTATTATTATTATTATTATTATTATTATTATTATTATTATTATTATTATTATTATTATTATTATTATAACTACAACCAATATTAGTAAAATGAAATGATGTATGCACTATAGGGGGTCAAACAAGGTAAATAGCCCAGTGAAGAAACCAAATAACGAAACCGATAGAGTAGTATTCATGGGTGTACCATTAAGCAAGAGAATTCTAACCCAAGGCAATAGAAGACCAATGTACAGTGGCTATGACATTTATCAAAACGACATATCAATGGTTTGGTTTCAGAGTATCCTTT
>NC_090736.1:126522900-126545069 GCF_036898095.1 Palaemon carinicauda
CTTGACGCAAAGTATCATGAAAGATGCCTCACCAATTTGTACAACAGAGCACGTGTAAAGGTCCAACAAATTCCAGGTATCTCAAGTGACCAAACATGCAAAGGAATTGCATTAGCAGAGCTGATATCCTATATAGAAGAGAAGAGACAATATGAGGACATTAAGGTGTTCAAACTTGTAGATTTTACCAAGCTTCACACTCAGAGACTAGATCAGCTTGGTGTGGATGTTGACTTCAGAATAAACAGTAAATACCTTAAAGATTGAATTCTCGTGCATCTCCCAGCAGTGAAAGTCTACAAGGAAGGGAGAGATGTGTTCATGGCTTACAAAGATCTGGGTGCCCTTCTACATCAAGACTACCAGACTGGTCGAGATGAACAGAGTGTAATGATGCCTCAGATTGCAGACTCAATTCGATATGACATTTTTGCTCAAAAAGTAACCTTCACAGCGTCGTTTGACCAGAACAGTCCGGTGGAATCTGTGCCCCAGTCCCGTCTATCCCTTGTCAGAATGCTCATCAATGGGTCAAATATTGTGGATCAAACATGCAACAAGAACCTCAGTCAACCAGCGCTCGCCATCGCTCAGTTGTTAGCGTTCAGCAGCATCAAGAGACGTCAAGACTACGGGAAAGAATAATATGTCCATCATGGCAAAGACCGGGAGACGCCACTACCGGTTTATATGTGACTTAAGGTCCATGCATTGGCAAGAGAAACGTGTTGGTCGATTGCCTTTATGCCCTTGGTGTGTTAGCCTCATATGATCTCATCATGGATATAATTACATCACTGGGAAATAATGTCTACCAGTATTATCATCAGATTGGTACAGTCTGTCCTCCCGATATTCATAAGTGTCAGTTCATCACTGCAGCCGCTGACAATATTAACCACAATCCCAGCTCAAACACCGCCACTGGTTCATTAATGGCACAAGCTTACCTTTGTTGCAAAATATTACAACTGAGAATGTTGATGGCGATCGAGGTTTCACCCATTTAATAACACCTTTGAAAGGGCAGAGAAAGGTGACTGACTTAGCTGTGACTTATAGTGAAATAAAGCACACAAGTCTACAATTTGGTGTCATCTATGTTCCACCCACCTCTGGTAACCTGACATCTTCCTGTGATAATCTGAGTGAAGAGGTGGGAGAAAAAAACGTCTGGCTGACTCATGTTGAGAAGGTGCATGCAGCTGATATATCATGCGAGTCTAACATATCTTGGGCAGGATATCATGCCAGTCAAATGTCAGAATCAAACCTTTTGCCTTCAATCAATACCATGGGGCCTCTGTTTGCAGAGGAGGCCAGCTCTCCATCTATGTTGCGCCACTGCTGTGATGTTATTCAAGCAGCTGTGCAACATGTCAACCCTGGTCAGATTCCTGTGATTAGTGTCGATCAGCCTCTGTTTGTCAAGCTGAAACAACTACAATGGTCCATGGACAGCCAGTATGGAGAGGATAAGTTTGCTATTCTTTTAGGTGGATTCTACACGGAGATGACCTCCTACCAAGTACTGGGTCATTGGCTGGAAGGGAGCGGATGGGTTGAGGCTCTTCAAGAAGCAGAGCTTGCTTCTCCTGGAATTGCAGAATTCTTTCTCAAGGCATCCCTTGTAACCCAGACCTGGCATGCCCATTAAGTAACTGCATGCTCGCTGTATATTCTCCTGAAAAACATATGTTTGTTACCACTAATGTAGATGGACCCCTAGAGAGTTTTCACATGTGGTGCATGTAGTAGAAGATTGAAAGTCCTCAATTCCTTTATTTGTATACAAATCTTGAACTTGAACTGCTTGTCTTAGCATTTGTGCGTTCATTACGCTCTGGTGACTTTGATTTGTACAAAGACACATTGACTAAATTAACGCCATGGTTCTTTAGTCTGAACCACACTCTTTATACCTGCTGGATGTCAGTCCACGTGAGAGATATGTGTAGCCTAGACAGCATCCATCTGGATGTTGCACAAGAATTTTGGCATGGCAAATTTGTAATGGCCAGGTCCCAGAAAAAGTCCTCCCACATCGCCATTGACCATGGCCATGGACAAAATAATGGTGTGATGAAAGATGAAGGGGGAGTCACTGGATTGACACAGGATGCCGACTCTCTCTTACGATGGACAGTAGCATGGCCAGAAATTATCCGTTTGATATCTGAATATGGTAAGGAAGAGAGTGTTAGCCAAAGAAACAACCATGACCAGACTGATGCTACCCAGAGGTTATTTGCTATAGAGGTAAATACACTTGTCAGAGTAATTGAAGGCAAGGGCAGTCCATTTGAGGAAGAAAGCCAAGATCTTCTGAGATTGCATTCAAAAGACATCATGGATAAGCAGTCAACTGAATGCCTCACGACAATACAATCAAAGGGCCAAGAGCAGTATGTAACATTTGTGGATGAGCGACTCCGGGCGAACATCAAACCAATCACAGCAATCCTCACCAGAAAAAGAGTAGTACTGTTCGTTGAACAAGCACGCAGGTCAAAGAAAGCAGGGACATAGGTCAGTCTTCTAAAAAGTGAATCCTCTCTTTTTGCAAGACTGCATATTGCATGCAAGACAAGACAGGGTGAACTAGACAATTTCTTTAGCTATGAGAACCACCCATTTCCACCATCACTTTCTTCCTATGGACAACTACATATTGAAAAAAGTCTGATCTCATGAGCTGTCTTGAACAACATGTCCAGTCCCAAAGTGATTGAAGGCCCGACACAAATGTAAGCATCGTGGATGGTGCTCTTCATGTGAACTTCCTCAGACCTGGTGGATGCAAGACATTTGGAGACTACGCTGCAAATGTGTTTGTCCCATACATCAAAGAAGAGCAAAGGAAGGCTCAACAATTAGGTATTGTCTAGGACCAATACTTTGATGACAGTCTTAAGGCTCAGACCAGAGAAAGGCATGCTTTGGGTCCTAGCCTACGTAGATGTGTTGAGGTGTCCAGTCCCATACCAAAGGCCTGGCAGCAAATTTTTCGCTTGAAAAGCAATAAGATTCAACTGTTCCAACTTCTGAATGATAAATTGATACCAACTGCATCAACTGAGAACCCTCTTGTTGTCACTGATGGTGCCAATGTACGCTGTGTACCTGCATGTAACACCCCCAGCATTTCTCCATGCAATCATGAGGAAGCAGATTCCAGGATCATGGTGTAGTAGATACAGATGTAGTGGTGCTAGCAGTAGCAGAAGTACAGCAGCTAGGAAGGATAGAGCTCTCTATTGCATTTGGCTATGGTAAGAATTCCCACTACATCCCAGCTCATGAGATAAGTGCCCCCGTAGGCCCACAAAAATCTTTAGTACTTCCAATATTCTATGCTTTTACCGGCTAACACAGTGTCCCAGTTCGCCCAGGTTGGAAAGAGGACTGCATGGAATACATGGGAGACACGTGAAGAACTCCCTGGGGCGTTATATGAGCTGAACAGTGCCCCAGAAAAAATATCTGAAGATACTGAGGCATCCCTGGAGTACTTCACCATCCTCCTTTATGACAGGACAACAACATGCACCTCCATCAATGAAGTCAGAAAGCTTCTGTTCACAAGAGAGGGGCGTCAGATGTCAGCCCTTACTCCTACCAAGGCTGCCTTACAGCAACATATTAGGAAGGCTGCATTGCAAGGTGGCCAGTATTGGGGACATACTACAATGCCATATCGCCAGCTTCCCTCCCCTTCTGAGTGGCAATGGACTTAGGAAGAACAGTAGAAGCCACTGTGGACAAATCTGCAGGAAGCCAGTGCATCCTGCCTAGAGCTGCTTAAGTGTCAATGTAGAAGCAGGTGTAGAAATGGCAAAAATTTACAAGCACACTTAAAATGCACTGTGTATTACACATGCTCAGGAGACCGTGACAAAGCCTAAAATTATGGCTAATTAATAAGACTGTTCATATTGAGAATGAAATTTTGAGACTATCCATCTTATCATAAATAGCTGGTTGTTCTGTTTCAGTTTCATTTTGGTGTAAACCATTATAGTTATCTAGTTGTCTAGTTGTCTAGTTGTTCCAGAAAACAAGCATTTTGATAGAATAATTGTTTGGGTTAAATGGTTCCTACATGCAGGAATTGTTTTTTATGCATACACAGTTTGATACTTTTGTACATAGGTTGCTAATGTTATCATTATTCAATAAGGGTTTATGACAAACTGTTCGTAACTAAGAATGATATTTTGAGACTATCCATCTTATCATAAATATCTGGTTGATTTGTTTCAATAATTTTTGTTGTAAATCATTATTGTTGTCTGTATTTTCAGAAAACAAGTATTTTGATACAATGATTGTTTGTGTTAAATGGTTCTCACATGCAGGAATTGTTTTTATGCATGCGTAGTTTGATGCTATTGTAAATAGGTTGTTAATGTTCTAAATGTAAGCTTTAAGGAAATGTATGTAGGGAACATCAATTACAAATGAAAAACTAAGATATAAATAGAGGGTTGGTATGTATGTTTTATCCATTGCAAAGCAACAAATAAATGCTGCTTTCTGTAAACACTTTTAGA
This sequence comes from Palaemon carinicauda, assembly GCF_036898095.1. Taxonomy (NCBI): domain Eukaryota; kingdom Metazoa; phylum Arthropoda; class Malacostraca; order Decapoda; family Palaemonidae; genus Palaemon; species Palaemon carinicauda. Next base: position 126,527,454 of record NC_090736.1, read on the forward strand.
CTTTTTAAAAATGTTTTCATATAGGTATTATTCTTAAAGACACAAGATGATATATTTTGATTGCATTAGATGTGCTTCTTTTGGCTCGTTGCTAGGATCAATTCATTTCCTAGCAACCGTTGCTAAGAAACATGATATATCTATTGGCTCCACCTTTGAAAAAATTCAGCATAGGTCAAGTATAACAGTGCCAAATTTCATGATTTTAACATTTACCAAGGGATTCTAACTGTTTTTTGCACCATTCGCCCAGACTATTACTGTTGGGACATGAGTTGTGGTATGATTATGAAACAATGTCCAACAAATTTCGTAAATTTTCACAAAACCCTCAGAAGAATACCGTGAGTTACATAACAAGACAAGATTAGGAATGAAACTATAAGGGACGTTACTTGCGTGCAATATTTGGGCATGCTTTCCGCAATCCGCAGGAGAAATTAGTATATATACATATATATATATATATATATATATATATATATATATATATATATATATATATATATATATATATATATATATATATGTGTGTGTGTGTGTGTGTGTGTGTGTGTATATATTTATTTATGCATATACATATATATATATATATATATATATATATATATATATATATATATATATATATATATATATATATATATATATATATATATATATATATATATATATATATATATGTATGCATATATATATATATATATATATATATATATATATATATATATATATATATATATATATATATATATATATATATATATATTTATATATGTATATATGTATATATATATATATATATATATATATATATATATATATATATATATATATATATATATATATATATATATATATTTGGGCTCAAGCCATGGCGTCCTGATGGAAGGTTCCTTTTTGGTAGCTTCCTTGGGTATAAAACTACTAAGATATTCCCAGAGAATTTAACCACAGGTTATCACAGAATTCTAACTTCTGGAGCGAGTATCCCAAAGGTTTCCCTTTAAGACATCGTATATCAACAGGGGACGCATGTCTGAACGCGCCACATAGCTATCTTCACCCCGAACAGAGTTAATGCTTCGGTGTGTAAGGGTTGAGAATAGCTGGGAGCCGCTCCACAGCCAATCTCACTCGTGGCTACTACTGATACTCGAGACGTAAACAAACGGGCGCCATTGCTCAAATGACGTCACGCCCGTCTTCATCCTTTGTTTAGTAGCTGCCCTACTTAGACGGATTTTCCCTGTGCTTCATTTATCGATTTGCATCTACGTTATGTCGCTACCTTCGGCCTCGCCTTCTTCTGGAAAGTTGAGTACAAGGTTCCAGTATTGTTTAGTTAAGCTCTGACCGTAAAGTAAATATTACTTTCCGAGATAATTGCTGTTTTGTGGCAGAGCTGTGCCTCTACCGGACCCGCCATTTTATGGCGTCGTTGTTGTTATGCATGCCTTATTTAGTTAGCCACAACAACGCTTCCAGCCTTATTTACTAATCGAATACATTAGTTTATTTAGTCTTCATAGCTAGGAACTTTTATATCGTGTTTCGACGCTTTTTATCGGTCATCGATTGACCTCATACCAGTCGGCTACTATAGCCCCCAGGCCAGAGAGCCTGCATATAAGTGTTCATGCATGATTTATTAGTGATCCTAGGCTAAGTTATGAAGATAGTGGCATTATTTTACAATACTTTTGACCGTGATGCAAATGTTTTTCGCCTTCAGGGACCATATAGGGGATAGGTTAGTTAGTGACTCTTTCTAACCTAACCTACTTGTAGGACCCCTTTATGCTTCCTTCATCCCCTGCCTTGGCATTCCCTCTAATTAGCCTTGATTCCTTTTCTGAGTAAAGGGGTCAAATGTCTAATAGAGTTTTTATCGCCTCTCAGTCCTCCCTAAGGGAATGAACCCCCCTTAGGGTTGCGTCCGAGAGTGAGGTTAGGCTAGCCCTACCTCTATGGCTAGGATTGTCTATGACTTTCCTGCGATAGCGATATGTCTTCTTCCTTTCCTAGTTCAGGACTTTTAGCCCTGCTCTAGGTTGGGTTAGGAAGGTTTCTCTGTTCCATGCTGAAACTGTACCCATGCACCGTTTTAGCCGATCTGCCTTATCTTAGGTTAGGGAGTGTCCTCCCTTTCCCTAGTGGCCGCTCTGGTACAGAAACCCTTCCTTGGAAGACTTCTCTCTTCTCCCTTCCCCACCTATCTCTTGTATAGCCTAGCCTATGCTTAGGTTAGTCTATACCCATCTGTCCCCTGTCCTACAACTCCTCCTTAGGGTGGAGTAGTAGGGCTACCCGAGCTTCCATGTGCAGTCCGCTCTGGTACATATACCTTCATAGTGTCCTATGGGGTTAGTTTCTAGATTTGTTCTGCATATGGGAGTCTCCCCCCTTTTGGGTGTCCCCTAGCCCTCCCTTGGGCTACCTCAGTGACCCCTGCTCCTGGATGATAGAGCCTGCCTCTATCATGGGTACACCCTCTCAGGGGGGGGATGTCCGGAGTCCATGACTGAACTTCCTGCATCCCTTCCACCCCCCCCCCCCTGTCTCTCTCACTATCCGGGTGCTGGTCTCTTGCCGCCTCTACTGTCGGCAATACCTGCCTCCTACCTTGGTGACTCTCCCTACCCTTGCCGCCAGCCCCCTGTGTGCCGGGGGACTGCCGACTGCCGCCGGCTCCTACCGGTGGCTCTCCTTCCTCCTAGCTTGTCGTCCGCTCGCCGGTCGGCCGCCGGAGTGCCGGCATCTACTGCCGGCAATCCGGTTCCGCTTTAACCATCCTTATCCCAGTCACCAAACCGGCATCCTCCGACTGCCGGAGCCGCCGCTCCCCTGCCGGCGTGCCGCCGTTGTACCGGCGGCCGCTACCCTGGTATATAATTGACTTTAAACATTGTCTGTCTTAATGCCAGAAACTCTGCTGGAGCAAACTCCGGCATGCCGGCGGCTTGCCGGAAACCCCCGGAGGCGTCAAGAATACTTGCACCCCCTTCTTCTAGCTATCATATGACACTGATAGCCCTATACCGCAAACAGATAGGCTGTTTCCACTATTAAGATCAATACCTTGGTACTGTTCTGTTAGTGATCATGCTGTCTCTTTGCATTCTTCTAAATTCCAGCATGCTGCGTGCATCTTAGCACGGCTGGTTGCCGGAAGCAGTTACCTTAAAAGGAGGCCTTCTAGCCCCTAGCTTGGGACCGAATGATCTCGGTCCCAATCTTACCCTTGGGTTTTTTCCACGGAATTCCATTGCCCTATGGAACTCTAAGGAACTCTATCCGGTGCCTTCGGTCGCTCGGATTATCCAAGGACAAAGCTTACGGTAACCAGCCGGGCGAGATGCATGGAGTATGTTCTCCTTTACTATTTCAATCTCTATGCATCACACCCTTCATTAAGCTAAAATTAATAATTAATATTAACTTAGTTTAAGAGCCATTCTTATGACTCCCCCATACTCATTTTCTCTTTCTTCCACAGGAGGAGCAGATGAAGTGTGACTTCGCCTTCTGCGCTGTGAAACGCCCGCAGTTTTACGGGCATACGGCTTGCAGGACTCACGCCCCTTGTGCCGACAAGAAAGGGGATCTGAAGTTTTGGAATCCACTGAACTGTACAGTCTGTCAGGCTCACCTAGTTGAAGCCTTCCATAACCCTCCCTCAGCGGAGGTCAGAGACATTTCTCGTGAAAAGCTACGCAAGTGGGTGCGTGGCTTCCAGAAAAATGCCACCGGACCTTACCTGGCCACCGAAGAATTGAGGTCACTTCTGTTCCCTAAGGCCTCCCCTGATTCAGTGATACCCAAAGACGTGATTCCCACTGTCCAAATTACAGTGGAACCTGATGTTGTCATGGCTCAGTCCATGCACGAGTGCCGCTTGGATTCCGAAGATGACGAACAGATATCGGATGTCTCGGAAGACACGGAGAAAACGCTTATGGCTCAAGGAGCCGAAGATGAAGAAGACAAGGTGGAATACGCCGAGTTGGAGCAAGAGGTCGCTCCTCCTTCCATCTCGCTCCTACTCCTACACCGTCGGAAATGTCTATTCCGTCTACCTCCTCGACCCCGGATCCTTCTTCTTCCACTCAAGAAATGATCCGACTGATTAGAGCCGTCATGGACGACAGGTTGAAGGAGAATCAGGAGTTCATCAGGTCCATTATGGGATCCAGAGAACCGAAGAGGATTTCGGTTAAGGATCTCCCCGCTTGCTCACATGCCAACCCGTGGAGGTATGCTGAGCATATGGTTATCGCGACCGGCAGGATCTTCGTCAGTGATAAGATCGGCACGGTCCCTTTGGAAGACGTGGAGTTCTTCCCAAACTTTGAGGCCTACCCGGACTGTTACGTCCGTCTGCGTTCCGAACCTGCCTCGAAGGAAGAGACCAAACCTAAGGAAGAGATAGTGTTCGATCTCGCAAAGGCCCAGGCTATGCTAGCCACCGCATTCAAGAGTAGAGGCTTTACCTGCTCTAAGCTTCCGGCCCTGAGCAAGAAGCACCCTACTTATGTCGCACCTGAAAGTGCGGTTCTTCCATTCCTGGAAAAGGCCTTAACTGCGTGCCTTAAAGCTGCGGATGAAGGGAAAGCCTGCCCTGCACTGGAGGAGTGCAGACCCTTCTCCATAGTTACTCCCCCTGACGCTCGACACTGGAAGGATGTCCAGCATACTTTCGTCGTGGGATGGCTAGATCCTGACGTCGCCGGACGTCAGTTTAATGAAGACCTCCCTAAGCTCAACGATCACCTCCTTCGTCGGGAACAAGATACGAAGGAGAGGCTCGCAGCATCCTTATCTCATCAAGTCCAACTCGAAGTTATGGCCTGTGACACCAGAGTACCAGACCACTACATGGTACTCTCCAAATCCCACTTGATGACCGTGATGAAGGACTTGTACCACTTCATAAAGGCTCGGAGAGCCTGTCGTGAATTCGTGTTTGCAGGTGCCACCGTGAAACACGAACCCCGGAGGCTGATTTCCTCCAACATCTGGGGTAAACACCTCTTTCCTTCTGACCTTGTGAAGGAAATCACCGACAGAGCCGCCACGGAGAATAGGAACCTTCTCCACAAGTGGGGCATGTCCAGAAAAAGGAAACCCTCTCAGGACGACGGACCTCAACCTAAGAGGAAATCCCAAAAACAGAAACCCCAGCAACGTCAACAAAGACGTCAGTTTCCGGGACCCGCTACCTCCCAAGTGGTTGCCCAACCACAACAGACCTTTCAATTGGTCCCCCAACCGGTGTTGTCACAGTCACCGGTCTTCACCCCTGCTTTCGAGCAACAGTCAACTACCTTTCGTGCCAAAGGTAGAGGCTCATACAGAGGTGCAAGCAAAGACGCCTCTCGCCGTCCCTCCAGAGGCAGAGGAGGAAAGGGAGCTAGCGGCCGAGGCAGCAAGCCCTCGGGACACCAGAAGCAATGAAGTGCTTCCGGTGGGAGGAAGACTCCGCCAATTCCAGGATCGTTGGACCTTCGATCCCTGGGCACACAGCATCGTCAAGAAGGGTCTAGGCTGGAGTTGGACTCAACCACCCCCAATCTTCCAGCAATTCTTCCAACAATCAACCCCTCTTCTAGAAGAATATGTCCTAGATCTCTTGAACAAGAAGGTGATAAGGAAGGTAAAGTCCACCAGGTTCCAAGGGAGACTGTTTTGTGTCCCCAAGAAAGACTCAGACAAACTCAGAGTCATTCTGGACTTATCCCCCCTCAACAAGTTCATAGCGAACGACAAGTTCAAGATGCTGACTCTTCAACAGATAAGGACCCTTCTGCCTCGAGGTTCCTACACGGTCTCCATAGACCTGGCGGATACCTACTGGCACGTTCCAATGAACCATCACGCTTCCTCCTACCTAGGATTTCGACTCCAAAGGAAAAGCTACGCCTTCCGGGCCATGCCCTTCGGCCTCAACGTGGCCCCTCGGATCTTCACAAAACTGGCGGATGCCATAGTACAACAACTCCGCCTACGAAACGTCCAGGTGATGGCCTACCTCGACGACTGGCTAGTCTGGGCTCCATCGCCCGAAGATTGTGCAAAATCTTGCAACGAAGTCATCCAGTACCTAGAACACCTGGGATTCAAGATCAACGAGAAAAAATCTCGCCTCTCTCCAGCTCAGAAGTTCCAGTGGTTGGGAATCCACTGGAACCTTCAGTCACACCGCCTTTCCATCCCCCAGAAGAAAAGGAAGGAAATAGCAGGGTCTGTCAAGCGACTGCTGAAATCCAAACGCATTTCAAGACGCCAGCAGGAACGAGTTCTAGGCTCTCTACAGTTCGCCTCAGTGACAAACCCAGTGCTTCGCGCACAGCTAAAGGATGCCGCGGGAGTCTGGAGACGTTCGGCATCCATCGCTCGAAGAGACCTCAAGAGACGGCTTCCAAACAGACTGCGACTTCTCCTAAAGCCGTGGTCAGAAGAAAAGGCCCTGAAAAGGTCCATTCCTCTCCAACACCCTCCTCCATCACTCAACATCCACACGGATGCTTCGATGGAGGGTTGGGGAGGTCACTCCCACCAAAAACAGGCTCAAGGCACCTGGTCTCCCCTGTTCAAGACGTTCCACATAAACATCTTGGAGGCCATGGCGGTCCTTCTAACCCTGAAGAAGTTATCTCCACCGCCCTCGATCCACATCCGTCTAACCCTAGACAACTCGGTGGTAGTTCGTTGTCTCAATCGCCAGGGCTCAAGATCGCCCCAGATAAATCAGGTGCTTCTCCCAATCTTCCGTCTGGCAGAGAAGAAGAAGTGGCACCTGTCTGCAGTTCACCTACAAGGATTCCGCAACGTGACAGCGGATGCTCTATCTCGGACAAACCCGATAGAGTCGGAATGGTCTCTAGACGCAAGATCGTTCTCCTTCATCTCTCACCAAGTCCCAGAACTTCAGATAGATCTCTTTGCAACGAGCGACAACAATCAACTTCCTCGGTATGTGGCCCCGTACGAGGACCCCAAAGCAGAAGCAGTGGATGCCATGTCACTGGATTGGAACAGATGGTCCAAGATCTACCTGTTCCCCCCCACCAACCTTCTGTTGAAAGTCCTCTCCAAACTGAGAACCTTCAAAGGGACAGCGGCCCTAGTGGCTCCCAAGTGGCCTCGGAGCAACTGGTACCCCCTGGTCCTGGAGCTGCAGCCCAAGCTGATCCCTCTCCCGGGCCCAGTTCTCTCTCAACAAGTACAGAAGTCGACTGTCTTCGCTTCATCATCGAAAATCAAGGACCTTCATCTCATGATTTTCTCTCCCTAGCCGCAAAGAAGAGGTTTGGGATCTCGAAGAAAAGTCTGGACTTCCTAGAGGAATACAAGACCGAATCCACAAGACGGCAATATGAATCATCCTGGAGGAAATGGGTCTCCTTCGTCAAGACAAAAAATCCTATAGAAATCACAATTGATTTCTGCATGTCCTTCTTTATTCACCTTCATGGACAGGGATTAGCAGCCAATACGATATCAACCTGCAAATCGGCCTTGACTAGACCAATTCTACTGTATATGCTTTCCAAATTGATCTGTCCAGCGACATCTTCAACAAACTACCGAAAGCATGTGCTCGCCTACGCCCAGCACCCCCACCGAAACCGATCTCCTGGTCACTAGACAAGGTACTCCATTTCGCCTCCAACTTGGACAATGATTCATGCCCTCTCAAGGATCTGACTCAGAAAGTTATATTTCTCTTTGCTCTCGCTTCAGGAGCTCGAGTCAGCGAAATAGTGGTATTATCAAGAGAAGAGGGACACATCCTGTTTACCGATACAGGAGAAGTTACCCTCTCCCCTGATCCGACGTTTCTCGCCAAAAATGAATTACCCACCAAAAGATGGGGCCCTTGGAGAATATGCCCCCTGAAGGAGGATGCCTCTCTATGTCCAGTAGAGAGCCTCAAGGTCTATCTTCGCAGAACTTCAAACTTTGGTGGAGGCCAACTCTTCAAAGGAGAAACATCGGGCAGCGACCTGTCACTGAAACAATTAAGAGCGAAAATCACCTACTTCATTCGCAGAGCGGATCCGAACAGTACACCCGCTGGTCATGATCCTAGAAAAGTGGCATCATCTCTGAATTTCTTTCAGAGCATGGACTTTGAAAGCCTTAAAAACTTCACGGGTTGGAAGTCCTCGCGAGTTTTCTTTAAACATTATGCGAAACAAGTGCACGAAGTCAAACATTTTGTGGTAGCCGCAGGTAGTGTTATGAAACCTGCACCTAACTCTGCGTAGAACAGTGAGTTACTTGGGACTCTAACTCTTCGGGTGCCTATGTTGACCCTCGAGCGATTCATAGTGATGTCGAAAACACTTAGTGCTTTTATAACTGTTCTTATCCCAGGTGAAATGTCATAGTTGTCACACAAGTGCCGCATGCCCTGAGCATGATGTGTTTTTTAATCAAAGACTTGCGTTCCTCGAGAACGAGTGCCTACTAATAAACTTGAAATTCCTTTTCAGATTCAAGAGCAAGTCTTTATTACTATGTACATTATAATTACTGTAAATGAACTTTACTTATTGCTGTAAATTATTTAATTTCTGCATTTGTGAAATAAAATTTCTATTTTATTACCTGTGCGTCTCAATCAGCTCCTACTTACTATGAAATACATGCCTGTCATAGTTTTATTATCCCCCCTTTTCCTTATGGTTATGAAGAAATTAAGATGCTAACTCTTAATTTATATTCACTCTGATTATGTAAGGTTCCAACACGAATACTTACTTTTGATACCCGGGAGATGAACCATCACTCTCAATACACAGTGCCCAACCACCACTGGTCTAATTTTCAGAATGTTCCTATACAAATACCAAACATTCGGCTTCATCTCCAAGTTCTTCAAGTTCTTCTATCAGGATGAATAGCCCTTCAATACCACTTTGACGTCGGCATAGCCCATGGGAACTTCACTGCCAAGGGGGGCAGGATGCTTCTTCCCTATGGTCCTTTATCAAAGATTACTATGCTGTTTTGTCAATGCCTTGGCACTTACTATTAGGGGAAAATCTACCACGATACATTAATTCTCTGGTATTCTTCCATCAGGACGCCATGGCTTGAGCCCAAAAAACGGATTTTGAGCGAAGCGAAAAATCTATTTTTGGGTGAGATAGCCATGGCGTCCTGATGGACCCTCCCTGCTACTTCGTCCAGTTTTAGATCCCACCCTGTTCTACTGTATCATGGTGATGGGCAAGCAACTGGCTTCAGGATGAAGACGGGCGTGACGTCATTTGAGCAATGGCGCCCGTTTGTTTACGTCTCGAGTATCAGTAGTAGCCACGAGTGAGATTGGCTGTGGAGCGGCTCCCAGCTATTCTCAACCCTTACACACCGAAGCATTAACTCTGTTCGGGGTGAAGATAGCTATGTGGCGCGTTCAGACATGCGTCCCCTGTTGATATACGATGTCTTAAAGGGAAACCTTTGGGATACTCGCTCCAGAAGTTAGAATTCTGTGATAACCTGTGGTTAAATTCTCTGGGAATATCTTAGTAGTTTCATACCCAAGGAAGCTACCAAAAAGGAACCTTCCATCAGGACGCCATGGCTATCTCACCCAAAAATAGATTTTTCGCTTCGCTCAAAATCCGTTATATATGTATATATATATATACATATATACATATATATTCTGTATATATATATATATATATATATATATATATATATATATATATATATATATATATATATATATATATATATATATATATATATATATATATATATATATATATATATATATATATATATATATATATATATATATATATATATATATATATATATATATATATATATATATATATATATATATATATATATATATATATATATATATATATATATATATATATATATATATATATATTTTCGGGCTCAAGCCATGTCGTCCTGATGGAAGTTCCTATAGGGTAGCTTCCTAGGGTATATTACAACTACGGCGATATTCCCAGAGAATTTACCTTAAGGTACCAGAATTCTAACTCCTGGAGCGAGTATCCCTCGTGAAAGGGATATCGCGACATATCAGAGGACGTATTCTAGACACGTCACATGGCAATCTACAACCTGGACAGAGATTTCGTCTCGTAGGAGGTGATTGACGAGATACGAATTCGGGAAAGAAAAAGGGGAGCCGCTCCCAAGGCTTCCCTATCCCCCGATTGGTATGCGTGCCTGGCGCCAATCCTGGCGCCATCTGTATTCCTTTTTGCGTAGCTTAACAACTCGGTGTTTTTTCCTGTTTTTCTCGCAAATCTTGGATTTATTCGACTTTTCATGGCTTCTTCGTCTTCGTCAGCCTCTGATAAGTTGAGTATAGTGTCTGTTATGTATAAATGTAGGCTCTTGGTAAAATTTTGAGTGATTAATAGGATTAATCTTTGATACAAGAGCCGTAGCCTACCAGAGGTGTCCTGGACACTGTCGCTCGCTAGGTATAAATTAGTTAGTCAGAGCGACATTCCTGGTTGTTTTGCTTTAATAAATTTTAGCTAATTAGCATTACATAGGATTTCCTTTCGTGCTTAGTATTTTTGGCGAAGTATTCGCCATTCTGGCCTACGCTAGGCCATGTAGCCTAGTCGTTTGGTCCTAGTACTTCATGCATGATTTTGGTTTTTCCGAGTGTAATTAAAATTTTATTGAAGCTTTAGGCTATATTTTATACATTTTAGACTGTGTGGAATATTTCCAAGATTGTATACGTGTGAGTTTCGGTGAATTAGGTAATCGATTCTCTTGGTGCCTAGGCTAATTGCTTATGGAGCCTTAGTATACTTTATCATACTCCCCGGTTGCTTTCTTTTCTTCGGAGAAGGTATGCAATCCCTTTCCCTCTGTTTAAGCCTTGGGCTTATCCCTAAGTGGTTTTTTCCGAATTTATTTTCGATAAAACTATACTAGGGTGTTACTGTACCTTCCTGTTCCTGTAGTTATGGTTCAAGAGGGACAGAACAACAGAGTTTTTAGTCTGAGTCTGTGTTGTCTGGCTTGGGGCAGAGTCCCCCTCGCTGACCTAACACATACAAAGGGAGCTTAGCTCCCTTAGGTCACTACCGAAGGTTTCTGTAGTTATGATTCCTTCTTTTGTGATCGACCAGACTAAGTCCTGTTGCTGTTCTCGGGGGAGGATAAGTTCTTCCCTTGGGAGTAGCAACGCCTTCCTTGCTTTGGTGCTCTGGAAGCTGGCAAGTATTGCTGACCTTTTCCCTTAGATCTCCCTTAGGCTAAGATAAGTTTCTTGGCTGCGGGTGATCTGTCACTAAAGCAAGGTTGGCAGGACCCTCTTGTCCCTTCCCCCTCTATCTCCGTAATGGCCTAGCCATTACTGTACTGTACCTTGCCGGCCGGCAGAGCTGGCCGGCAGGGGTCTTACTGTACTGTACGTCGTTCTACTTCTGGACCTAGTATAGGTTGGGATGTGGAATTGACTCAGCCCCTTGCCGGCCGGCAGAGCTGCTGGCCAGCAAGGGTCTTATGTTTTCGAGTGCTGCCCGGACCTCTCTTGGTCCCTCATCCATGCCTGCCGGCAGAGCCGGACGGCATTGGTCAAGGAAGCCTGAATTAGTTTCTCCCCTTCCTTATATGCACTCTTTCGGTTGCCGGGCTTGGAGGTAGTGTACACTCTTATCCCAGCATCCATTCTATTTTCTTCTAGTGCTGTACCTGTCCCGGCTGCCGGCCTATGAGGCCGGCTGCCGGCCTCATAGGCCGGTGTAGTTCTCTGGTTCTTTTGCTGCCGGCTGGCATCGGTCTTGTACCTTTGCCGGCCGGCTTACGTCAGTCCTTGTCTGCCGGTCACCAAGAGTGTGGCCGGCAGCTGGGTACTACCTTGTGTAGTTGCTGGCCGGCAGCCATTGCCGGCCAACACTGGCTGTTACTGCCGACCGGCACAGGCATTTGAACTAGAGTGCTGCCGCCCTATAGCTGTTAAGTAGTATACTTTAACCCTGGATAGGTACGGTCCTCGGACACCCCTTTAAGGGTATACTCGGACGCGAACGACCCCGACGCCAAAAAAAATTCTTGAAAAATCAGTTTTTGCAGTAACCTCCTTTTTTCTTTTGCCAAAAAAAACTTCAATGAATGCTTAAAACAACTGTAAAGATAAATACTACTCATCTGCAGAAAAACTATTTATTATAAATATTTTAAAAAATTAAGTAGAAAAAAAAGACCTGACATAAAAATTCATAAAAAAAAAGTTTATACATATATACACAAATCCTTTTAGGGATTGATTCTTGAATGTTTAGGACACATCTTGATGTATTTTGGATGAAGTCAGACCCATGGAGGTGAAGATCTGAAATGAGAAAAAAAGGGTAACTTTTTTTGGCCAAAACAAATTGTCCAAATTTCATGAATTTTTTTGGGTACCCAAATGAAATAGGAAGTGGCTAATTTTTTTAGGGAATAAACATATGTTATCCTAAAATAGAAATATGTAAAAAAATCTTCATTATTTCGTAAATTACATTTATATCAGGGGCCATATCTAAAGGTAATTTTTTGAGTACTTGGAAATTTCGTAAAAAAATACATATATTTAACATATAATATGATATTTATGCTGGTAAAAATATACCAAAATATCACAAAATCTATAGGGAACAAGAATATATATAGATAGGGCAGCTTACGCTTCGGATATGTCCACAAAATGGCCGCCAACCACACTGACTCAGACTCCCTAATCTGCCACTTGAAATGTAGGAAGGGTATGTCAATTTCAAGGTGTTATTTACTAATCTAATTATTATTGGATATGCATAAAAATTGTATGGTGGGTTGCTGGATAATTGTCGATTATTTTACGACTATAAAATTAAAATTCTGACCCAAAAAATTTTTTTGAAGGGAAATAAAATCGAAAAAAAAAATGTAAAACAATATTTTAGCTAAAAAAATTTGATGATATTCAATCAAAAAAAAAGTAAACAAAATTTTCCGACAAATAAACATCTAGAGGAATCATTACTCTGTGATAGTTCCTTAGTACGTAGTAATTTTGAAAGAATTGGGAAAAAACGAAAAAATGGCAATCACCGGAAAATCGAACACATACCTATATATACGCCATATCTGGCTAAAAAAAAGATAGGCATGGGTAGCCAGATCATCTAGAAACACTTTCCAACACTATAAAAATATAAGTTTTGCGACACTACTTGCCAATTCCTTACGGTAACATGACTAAGCAAAAAAATGCAAAACAAATAAAAAGGGGCATTCGTGGAAAAATGGCCATTCTAATATACGGCATTTCAGAAAAAAAAAAATTTCAGCCACGTGCTAGGCAAACCATCAAGGCATATTTTCCGAACAATAAACATATAAATGAAATATTACTCTGTGATAGTTCCTTAGTACGTAGTAATTTTGAAAGAAATGGGAAAAAACGAAAAAATGGCAATCACAGGAAAATCGAACAACATACTTATATATACGCCATATCTGGCTAAAAAAAAAAAAGGCATGGGTAGCCAGATCATCTAGAAACACTTTCCAACACTATAAAAATATAAGTTTTGCGACACTACTTGCCAATTCCTTACGGTAACATGACTAAAGCAAAAAATGCAAAACAAATAAAAAGGGGCACTCGTGGAAAAATGCCCAACATTCTAATATACGGCATCTCAGATAAAAAAAAAAAAGACATGCACGTGTTAGCCCAACCATCAAGGCACACTTTCTAACAATAAACATGAAAAAAAATCAATAATATACGGCAATTCCTTACTACGTAGTAAATTTCTACAAATATTGAAAAAAAAAAACAGAAATTGGCAACCGCAGTTAAATACCCAATATACCAATAACTACGTCGTATCTGACAAAAACAAAATCACGCATGGGTAGCCAGATCATCTAGACATACTTTCCAACATTAAAAAAGCAAAAGTTTTACGACACTATTTCGCAATATCTTACGGAAAAAATGACTTGGCAAAAAAATTAAAAAAAATTAAAAAGGGACACTCGCGGTAAAATGCCCGACATTCTAATATACGACATCTCAGATAAAAAAAAAGACATGCACGTGTTAGCCCAACCATCAAGGCACACTTTCTAACACATAAACATGAAAAAAAAAAATGAATAATATACGGCAATTCCTTACTACGTAGTAATTTTTACAAATATTGAAAAAAAAAAACAGAAATTGGTAACCGCAGTTAAATACCCAATATACCAATAACTACGTCGTATCTGACAAAAACAAAGTCATGCATGGGTAGCCAGATCATCTAGACACACTTTCCAACACTAAACAAGCAAAATGACTTGGCAAAAAAATGAAAAAAAATGAAAAAGGGGGCACTCGCGGTAAAATGGTCCTCGTGGTGATGAACGACATTTTAACTAAAAAAAAAAAACATGCACATGGTAGCCAAACAATCCACCAAGACTTTCCACAACTGATAACCTATACAAGTTGCACCATTCTACGACAATTTCATAATACGTAATAACTTTGATAATTATGCAAACTACCTCAGAAGGGTAAACTCGGACGCGAACGACCCCGACGCGTCTCAGAAATCGAGGAAGGAGTACAGCTACAGCAATGCACATCTGGACACTACTAGAGCGTGTAGGGGAGACACCTCCTGCAGGTCGATCACCCACAAATTCAGTCACAGGGGTGAGTCACGTGAGAAAAACCTGTTTTTTTTTTACGCTCGGGGTCGCAAACGACCCACCGTACCTATCCAGGGTTAAAGCTAGTTGTGGTGTGTGCCGGCCGGCTAAGGCAGGCCGGCACACATCCCCCTATACTGTACTAGTATTCTTCTGTATAGCATATACAGTAAGAAGAAAACTATAGTAAAGGTTTTGGTACAGCACTGTATCTTCTAACACTATTGTGTTTTCTTGCACATCCCTTTGCTGTTGCCCTCAGATAGGAAGCTGAGTTCTTCCCTGTCTATTATCCAGAATTTTAAAATCATTGCTTAGGTGTGAGCTCCACCTGTTTCCTCTGGAAACCTTGCATTGGTTACTCTAGAAGAGATAAACCATTTTTTATTTTAATTATCTGGAAGGCTGCAACAATGGGTTGTGAGGGAAACACAAGTGTGTGTCTTTCCTTCTGAATTGTTATGCTATACTATGCATATCCAGTGATACATAGTTCACTTGATACTCATGGAAATTTCTTCTCTTTACAGAAGGACACTCCGAAGTGGGGAAGTGCTTTCTGCAATGTCAGCAGCAAGAACCTCTGCGGACATGAGTTTTGTAGGAGACACGCAGCATACCGCTGTCTCCAAGGATGATCTCCGGTATTGGGACCCTCAGGAATGTACTGTGTGCACTAACCTGATTAATGAGACATTTTAAATAGCTAGGAAGAAGCTTCGTACCTGAGTAAGGGGCTTCCAAAAGAACACTTCTGGCCCTTATCTTCCAAGTGAGAAGATGAGGGCGTATCTTTTCCCTAAGGCATCAGCTGATGCAGTGATTCCCCAGCCTCAAGAGGAGATCCCCTAAGTTCAGATCCAGGTGGATGCTGAAGTCGCGGTCGCGATGCAAGACATCCAGCTAAATGACAGGAGCCCCTCTACATCGGCCGGTCTCCCAGTAGAGCTGGGACAGGCCCCTCTCTTCTATTGTTGGAATGATCCAACAAATGCAGAAGGAAAATCAGGAGAAGGCGGCTGCAATGGAACTGCGAATGCAGTGCCTTGCAGAATCACATGGGCCCCAGAAAAAGCTCAATGTGGAAAGACCTTCCCTTGTGCTCAGATGCTAACCCATGGAGGTATGCTGAGCACATGCCGATGACGACTGGAAAGATCGTCATCTCGGATAAGCTGGGCTCAGTTCCCCTGGAGGGTGGAATTCTGGCCCAGCAAGGCATCATATCCGGACTGTTATGTCCGGCTGAGGAAGGAACCAGCTTCAAAGGAGGAGACAGAGCCGAAGGAGGTCATAGTGATGGACCATGCTAAGGCTCAAGCTCTACTTTCATCCTCGATGAAAGAGAGGGGCTTCTCTAACTCAAAGGTAGCTGCATTGAATAGGAAGCTCCCTTCCTTTGTGTCCTCGCCTACTAGAGCCTTCCCCCTTTTACAGAAAGGGTTTCTGGCTGTACTAAAAGCAATCGAGGCCGGCAAGTCTTGCCCCTCCCTAGAGGAGTGTAAACCCTTGTCGCTGGCCCTGCCTATGGACCACAAAGACTGGAAGGACGTCCATCTTATGTTCTCAGTGGGAAAGTTGGAGGCTGATATTGCCGGACGTCAGTTCGGCAAGGACCTCCCTAAGCTGTCTGACTTTCTTTTGCGAAGTGAGTTCGATACAAAAGAAAGACTGACTGCCTCAATGTCTCTTCAGACTACTCTCGAGACGATGGCAGTGACCCCAAGGTCCATGAAATGTTCATGGTAGTGGCCAAGCCTCATCTGGCCACAGTGACGAAGGACCTTTATAGCTTCGTCAAGGCAAGGAGAGCTTGTAGGGAGTTCGTGTTTTCCTCGGCTACGGTGAGGCACGAGCTAAAGAAACTAATCTCCTCCAACATTTGGGGAAAAGACCTTTTTCCCTACCGACTTGGTCAAAGAAGTTTTTGATAAAGCCGCCTTGGGAGATAGAAACCTTCTCCAGAAGTGGGGCCTGGCTATCAAAAGAAAGTCTTCCCCGGATGAGGGTCCTTTACCAAAGAGGAAGACTATGAGGACTAGGCTACCGTCTCGGCCAGCCAAGCCTCTTAGACAGCAACAGCAACTGCAATTGCCATTGCCCCCAGTGCCCCAGATCGTGGCACAAACCCCGACCACCTTTCAGTGGGTACCCCAGGCCGTGTCGACACAGTCCACGGCATTCACCCCCAGCGTTCGAAGGGCAGTCTACTTCCTTTCGAGCAAAGCCTAGAGGAGCAGCCAGAGGCTCGTCTAGGACGCCCCTCAAGGGGAAGGGGATTCAGGGGTGGTCGTGGTCAGGAAGGCAAGACCTCAGGATGGCAGTCCAAGTGAGGTGATACCCGGTAGGAGGGAGACTTCTGAAATTTCGGGATCGGTGGACCTTCGATCCCTGGGCCCACAGCCTACTCAAGAATGGACTGGGCGGGAGCTGGTACAGCATTCCAACCCGTACCTTCGGTTTTTCCCAACACTCCACCCCCGTTATGGAGGAGTACGTTCAAGAACGGTTGGAGAAAAAGGGTGAAGCCCATCAATTTTTAAGGGAGGCTTTTTTGTGTTCCCAAGAAAGACTCGGAAAAGCTCAGAGTCATTCTGGACTTGTCGCCACTTAACAAGTTCATAGTGAATTGCAAATTCAAAATGCTAACACTGCAACACATAAGGTCCTTACTGCCCAAGAGGGCATATTCCGTCTCTATAGACTTGTCAAGACGCCTACTGGCACATTCCAATTAACCATCGACTCTCCCCCTACCTAATGTTCAGGCTACAACGAAGACTATACGCCTTCGGAGCCATGCCATTCGGGCTAAACATAGCCCCAAGGATTTTTACGAAGCTTGCGAGCGTAGCTCTTAAACAATTTCGCCTAAAGGGAATTCAGGTAGTAGCCTACCTGGACGACTGGTTG
>NC_090736.1:126548069-126558069 GCF_036898095.1 Palaemon carinicauda
AGCAATTTGACGTGTTTAAAGCCAGGAAATTGATTCCCATCTTTAATGAACAAGACCCAGAGAACTTCTTTTCAATTTTTGAAAATACCGCCGCTTCATTAAAATGGCCTAAGACTGAATGGGTGTTACTAATTAGGACTTCTTTTAAAGGTAAGGCAGCTTCAATTTGTGCTCAAATGATTACAGAAAGAAATTACGAAATCTTAAAGAAAGCTGTGTTAGATGCCTACAGTATTACTCCGGAGGGTTATAGGCAAAATTTCAGAAATTCAAATAAAGGTATTGGGCAAACTTTCTTGGAATTTTTTACTTTAAAAGTTAAGCTGTTTGAGAAATGGATTGATAAAGAAAATGTTACTTCCTTTGAAAAGCTTAAAGAACTAATTGTTTTGGAGGAGTTCCTTCGGAAAATTCCAGCTAACATATCAATGTACATTAAAGAAAGACAAGAAAAGGATCCTAAGAAAGCAGCAATATTGGCAGATGAGTATTTTCTTATTCACAAGACTAAACGGGTAAATACAGTCTCGGGTCAGTCTAAAAATGATAATGTAGATATTTACTGTACTTTTTGCAGGACTACTGGCCATTTGATCCAAGACTGCGATAAGCCTCAATGCAAAGTAGCTCAATCTCGGCAAAAAGCTAAAGCTTTGGAGAATTTTCCAAGCAAGCACACTTCTCCGAATACAGGACATCTGACATCTAACGTAACTTCACCTGGAGGTAAGAAAGTTATGTTTTGTGTAGAAAGTGAGACTGTTTTTGATATATTCAAATGCAAAGGAACTGTTGGGGACGAAACGGTTACTATGTTGCGTGATACTGCTTCATCGCAAACTTTCATAAGCCCAAAACTTCAATGATTAGCAAAGGCTACAGGCCGGTATGTAGCAGTCTCGGATTTGTCACATGAAACGGTGTTTCCATTGGTAACTATACAAATGAAATGCCCGTACTATGACGGATCAGTAGAAGTAGCCTTAAATGAAAAGGAATTTCCATGCAGGGATATTGATGTGTTGATTGGCAATGACTTGGCCCACGGGACATTTTTTAGCAATTTACTAATCACCTCTCCCGAGGTTAATGAAAAACAATGTCAGGTGGTAACCAGGTCTAAAAGAACAACTACTAATAATCCTGACCTTAATCTTTCAAATTGTGCTTCTGAACAGGTTGGAAATGCTATTAAACTACTAGATATTACTCCTAATAAATTTGCTAATGACCAACTTAAAGATGAATCTTTACAGTCATTATTTGGGAAGGTGATCGATCAACCAGAGAAGGATCAGAAGTCTCCTTACTTTTATAAGGAAAGGGGAATCCTTCTACGACATTTTCGTTCTCCTAAACTGCGGTATGAAGACGATTGGGGGGACAAACAGCAACTGGTGGTTCCGGAGTTGCACCGCAAAGCCCTTCTAGAGATTGCACACTCGGTGGATAGTCACTTAGGAATCACCAAAACTTATCAGCGACTGGCAGAAGATTTTTATTGGTTAGGTATGAAAAAGGATGTAAGAAACTTTGTAAACGCTTGCTCGACATGTCAACTGGTAGGTAAACCCAATCAGTCTGTTCCTCCAGCACCATTAATACCTGTTACTGTACCAAAAGTTCCTTTTGATAAAGTTATTATAGATTGTGTAGGTCCCTTAAATAGAACTAGTAAAGGAAATGAGTATATACTGTCTATACTATGTCCCACTACTACTATGAGATTCAGGGCCTCTGTAACACGGTTTTTTCGCAATAACTTTTTTTCTATGAATTTCATAAATATAACGCTTATTCAGAATGCACATTATATCTACACATAAATTTTGACTATATTCTGCATTACGTAGGTTGAATAAATTTGGTACTTTATTAAGTAAAAGTGACGATTTTTGAAGACGGGCCAACTTACTCAGAGAAAAGGTTTCGAACGCACTCGTTACGTAACTTATGACGGCAATTTCTTCTCTCTTTCTCTATCGATGATTGGTTATACGTAACGAAGGCTATACCTCTGCCAACAATAACACAAAAGTGTAAATAAAAGCAAAGCAGTACACCTTTATGAACTCTGAAACCTCTCCACTGAGAATTGTCATAATGAACAAATGAACAAAATATGTTAATAAATACAAAAACACTTCGATTATTAGTCTAACTCCCAGAATAAGTTTCCTAAGAAATTACAGTTTACTTTATAGGTCACAATCAGATTGACAAGGTGTATGGATTAGTTGGTAATTTTCAAAAACGTAGTAGACCAGCTTGATTTGATAACTGCTATATCCAATGTCCAGTAATTTTTATTTATTGTCTAGCTACTTACGTATTTACTGTAAAAAAGAAAAAAATAAATAAATAACTGGTACCATATTTTGGCTTTAAACCTTCACCAGTAATTATCGTCAGAATGATGACTTCACGAGGCTCCACCCACTTTGGCCTCGTTGTAATTCAGGATAACACTGAAGGCTATCATGGGCATTGTTGGATCCGAAAATTCAAATTCTGGCTATAAAAACTAATTTTTCGAGTAGTTGTAAGAAGTGGTAAATGATCCTCAAGGATCCCAGCAGTTGGCCTAAACGTTTAATTCATGTATAGTACTGTTACGGCACTACTGCTACAGTACAGTAGTATTACTACGCTAGCACAAATACCCCACCCACATTTATGTATCGTTCCGCCATTCATAAAGTCTTTGTCATATTCTTTCACTGTGCAATAAGCCATGGCCTCCTCAGAAATTAAGTTTAACTTTAGATGATAGGTTATTTCATTAAGCTGACAAATTATGGCAACTGGGTATGTTATTGCCGATGTTGAAGCTAAAGATAAAGTATGGTATCATTCCTTCATTGCATTATCATCTTTACTACTATTTGTTTTCCTACATGTAATTATTTTAAAGGATAAATGAATTATGTTCACTTCACTTCAGGATTTATTTATAAAATGCAGTCATGCCCAAAACATAGCTAACACGGTTGGTCTGATGGAGATTTTAGCACAAAAATCTTATTTTAACAAAAATAGTTATATAAAGACTGTTTACATACAATCCTTCTCTTTCTCTCTCTTTTGGTGGCATAGTGAATAGTTAATAGAAATGTTCAAAAGCCTGAAGGACATTACAAGTATTATAATCCTGTTACGCTAAATACAAATCAGACTATAAACATTGGATTTAAACTAGAAACTGAATAATTACCTATTCAGGCTATAGTAAATATGGCCACGGGCTTTCTCTTGACTGTATAAAGTTGCAAGTCGTAAGACAAATGCAGTTTTGCAACCACGGGGGCAATTCCAAATCCTGTTAGCCATTCTTGACTGTTATGGGTTTCAGAGCCGATGGAAGAAGTTGAATGGGTGTCTGGTGGATGGGCGGGGCAAAATTTTGTCAAAAGGTGTTTACATTGCCTACGTAGTGAATGTTTTCGACTCTTGGCTCGTTATCACTGGCCATGGCGTCGGCTAGATCATTTTTACTCTATAAAAATTAAAACTATTGTGTTTAGGTTATTGATAATGCTGACAAAATTTGTGTGTGGTTGTAAAATATACATATGTCAACTTTCAGCTACCTCCGATGCTTTGATAAGGAGCAAAGTCCAAAAAACCGTGTTACAGAGGCCCTGAATCTCATAGTAGGTTCCCTATTGCCATTCCAATACGTAATATAGCATCAAAAACAATTGTTAAACAATTGCTAAATGTTTTTACTATCTTTGGTTTTCCAAAAGAGATACAATGAGATCGTGGAACAAATTTTACCAGTAAGGTTTTTAGAGATACATTGAAACTGTTTAGAATTAATCATGTTCTGGCCTCAGCTTACCATCCTCAGACCAATGGAGCCCTAGAAAGATTTCATCAGACAATGAAAGCTTTACTAAGGAAGTATATCTTCGAGACGGGAAAGGACTGGGATGAAGATCTAGACCTATTAATGTATGTATTGCGTAGTGTTCGCAATGAATCTACTAACGTCAGTGCTTTCGAACTTATGTTTGGACGAAGACCACGCACCATACTCACTTCTATAAAGGAGAGAATTCTTCAGGGTGATAGAAAGGGAGAAGGGTTTGATGCATTGAAATATCTTGCTTCACTGAATCGGAGATTGAGTAAGCTTCTGCAATTTGCTCAAGGTAATCTGCAAATGGCACAGGAAGGTATGAAACATCTGTATGATAAGAAAGCAAAGGTAAGAAGTTTTAATGTTGGTGATGAGGTATTGGTGTATCATCCCATTCCTGGTAATTCATTACGTGAGAAATTCATGGGACCTTATGTAATTGCTAAACAAATTTCTAAAGTTAACTACCTGATTAAGACTCCAGATAAAAGACAATCTTCTCGGGTAGTACATGTAAATCTTTTGAAACCTTATGTAAGATCGCCATCAAAGGAAGTATGTAACCTTGCTGTTGTACAGTCTCTACCCCTAATGGAATCTGATAACAATTCTGTTGCAGAAAAATCTTTATCGGATGAAATTGTGATGTCATGGAAGGACTCTGAGAACTCGCAAATCCTACAGTCCCTCCCTTCCTACCTGGATCTTGAGGCAGATGACAAAAAGAAACAAATGGTAGAACTTATCCAGCAATATAACGATCTGTGTTCGGATACTCCTGGGAAATGTACAATTGTGAAACATGATGTTGCTATCCAGACTGATGTGCAACCTATAAGACAGTCCTACTACAGAGTTTCTAAAGACAGACTGGCTATTCTGAAAGAGGAAGTGGATTATCTACTGGCAAACAATCTGGTTTTGCCAAGTTCCTCTCCGTGGGCCTCTCCTTGCTTGTTGGTGAGGAAGCCCAATGGCAAATATCGGATGTGCACAGATTATAGGAAAGTAAACGCAGTTACCCTTAAAGACTCTTATCCATTACCTAGAATAGTAGATATCATAGATGCCATTAGTGATGCTAGATACTTAACTCAGATTGACCTTATGAAAGGATATTATCAAATTCAACTAACAGAGAGAGCTAAAGATATTTCAAGTTTTATAGTGCCTTTTGGACTCTTTTCATATAATGTCATGCCATTTGGAATGTGTAACGCCCCATCTACTTTCCAGAAGATGATCCAGACAGTGACTCAAGGACTTGAAGGAGTATATGCATATTTAGACGACATTGTGATAGCAACCTCCTCTTGGGAAAAACATCTCCAACTCCTGGAAGAAGTTTTTAGGAGACTAAGAGCAGCTAATCTTACCATAAATCTTTCTAAGAGTAACTTCTGTAAGGCTACTGTAACTTACTTAGGTCACGAAGTAGGTAGTGGTAAGGTATTGCCTAAAGAGGTTAATATAAGATCTATAATGGTGTATCCAACACCCCATGAAAAAAAGTCTTTACGTACATTTTTGGGTATGACTGGATACTATAAGAAGTTTTGTCCAAATTATTCTAGTATTACGGGGCCATTGTTTGAACTTACCTCGAGCAAGAAAAAATTTGAATGGACTAATCAGCATAAAGAAATTTTTCACCAACTGAAATTATTAATGTCATCTTATCCTATTCTTAGGGCACCAGAGTTTGATAAACCTTTTTATCTTCAAGTAGATGCCAGTAATTATGGACATGGTAGCGTGTTACTGCAGAATATTGGCAAGGATGACAACACCCTGCCTCACTTGCATCAACTTTTTCCTGTGGCTTACCACTCTGGACGCTTCACTGGATCACAGTTAAACTGGCCTACCATAGAGAAGGAGTTATATAGCATAGTTTCTGCCATACTTCACTTTAAACCATACATTGAGGGACAGAAAGAAATTATTATATTTTCTGACCACTTACCACTTTGTTTTTTGGAGAAAGCTAGGCTGTCCAATCTTAAATTACTTAGATGGTCATATATCCTTTCGTCATCAAATGTTAAAGTAGTGAGGATACCTGGAACAGCTAATACTATTGCAGATGCCATGTCTCGAATGAAAGAGAAAGTACTTTGAGTCCAGAATAAAACTTCATACATTGTATTTTCCAACAGATAAGCAGTCTCTAACCAAGGGGGAATATTACGAAAATATTATTTTGACTACTTCTCTGTTGCACCAGCGCCATCTAGCCATCGCTAAGCTAACGCTCCAGCGCCATCTAGTTTTCGCTAAATCGGCAATAAATTGTATATATTGTACATAATCCTTGATTAAGCATATAAGTTTACTTTTTCCCATTTGTTTAAATCTAGAGCAGTCTGGTTTACCCAACCAAAGTGTAAAGTGTTATTTTAGTTTATACTTAAGCTGTTTATAAATGTATTGCCATTCATTCTTGAGTGTCCTTTCCCGTTGGTGTTGCATTATTTATCTACAGTAGCTGTTGACGAGTAAATTAAGAACTGAAGTGGTAAGAACATTGGGGCCATTGAGGGTACAGTTCGCATTCCTCGGAAGAAGGTTTTAAATCTGGAAATGAGAATATGAGGAACGTGACAATATGTATATATATATATATATATATATATGTATATATATATATGTATATACACACACATATATATATATATATATATAAATATATATATATATATATATATATGTATATATATATAAATGTATATATATATATATATTTATATATATATATATGTATATATATATATATATATATATATACATATATATATATATATATATATATTCTTTTTATATATATTCTTTTTATATATATTCACCATCTTAGCTAATAGGAAAGTTTCTGACTTAGCATTCGATTATTAATAAATTCTGCACATGCAAACGTATTTTTCCTGTTTCTAATAAGCCATATATATCGATACATTAAAGACGGCATTCTCTTACCGATGTTAGGATAAGAGCCATAGACGAAATCACGCAAAGACTATTGTATATGTCCGACCTGGTTAACATATATGGCTTATACACACTTTTTTTATATTGACAGAAAGTATTTTCATTGATAACTCTTTATACATTCATATATTTTATCAGGTAAGCTATTGGGTCCTCCTACCTTATTTTTATCATATGCCATAAACTTCATAATAATAATAATAATAATAATAATAATAATAATAATAATAATAATAATAATAATAATAATTCCAGGTGTTATTAAACAATATTTCAAATCCATCAAGGGAAGTGTTGTCTGTCTTTGTTTGTTTGATATCAGAGTTTAGTGGTGCAGAGTTATTCATTTGTATTAGACTTATTGCTGCCCCAAGAAGTGAGTAACCTTATATGAAATGTCACCTTTTATTTTTTTTTTCCTTTTAAGATATCCCAACAAACCGGTACCCCTGTTGCGAATTTATTTTTTTCCTAAACAGAAGTGCAGATTGGGGCGGGTCTTCGTGCAGAGAAAACAGATTTAAAGGGTAACTCCTTCATTATGGATGCGTTAAGATTGGATGGGTAACTACGTCATTAAAGATGTCATCATAAATTTTGTTCATAAAAACCTGAAATGTTTGTAGACAGCTTGATAATAATGATAATAATAGAGTATAAAAAAAAAACCGCAGAAATATGTCTGGTTTCACAAAAAGAGTGTAGTGCCGTATGTTTACCCGTTTGATGTCTAAAGAGAAGTAGGTATAAGCTACAAAAGAAAACATAACAATTTTGGCATTGCATTGCAGTACTATACATCTTTTTTAAGAAAAAATAAAAGTTAAACTTTCTCATGTAGCTAACATAAATCACTTATATTATGGAATGTAATATTATGCAACGTAACTAATATATAAACACACACACACACACACACACATATATATATATATATATATATAGAATACTCTAGAAAGAACTCTACTAATTGGATCAGTCTATGGTACAAGAACGAGAGGAAGGCCTAAAACTAGAATAAGTGACAATATCAAGGAGAGGTGCGGGCCCACGATGGTGGAGTTGGAAAGGAAGGCTCAAGACCGGAATGAATGACATAAACAAAAGTGACAAAAATAGTCATTAAAGAAGTGTCATGTCAAATGAGATTTACGAGATAATAAGATTTTGCTCTTAACAACGCTTGCTTACCGTCTGTGTAATACGGAAACATAAACATGGAATAAAAACTATAGTCTAAAGATACCTAAACGTTTATGTTTGAAATGAAAAAGTAGATAAAAATCCACGTTTATTAACTTCATTATCATTATATACACACAAAATACCTAAAACATCTACATGTACTCTTAAAGTGTAGTAGATGAAAAAAAAAGAAAACGCTCTTAACATTCAACAAGTTCATCATCATTATGAGGACTATTACAATAACTAAAATATAAGTTGTGAGAAAAATCCTCGAATATTATCATTTATTGAATCAACTTTCTTTCCCCTTAAAACTATTGCAAGTTTATTTTGTCTCTGAGTTTGCTCACTCTTCCTTTTCCTCCTATAAATACCTGAACTTAAACCTTGTACCTCTTGGACTGTGTGATGGTTTTTCTTTAATGAAGTCTCGAATCATCGACTAAACTCCCACATGATATGACCCTTCAATGGCTATCTCGAATCTCCTGTGCCAAGTCTCTACATTATTTTTTTGGTCTTGGGAGATTACATTCTAGCAGGTAATAAGCGCTTCGCACATTTGCATCAAATCTTGGGGATGGGATACACCTTACTTTTAAGTTACGTTTAAGTAACGGTTACGTCTATCATTTGTTTTTATGAGTATCATTTACTTAATTACCACTAAAACAGTTACATGTTAATTTATGTCATTTTTCTTATGTCACTCTTTTAGTGCACTATCATATATATGGCTAGATTTGTTGTTCTCTCTCTCTCCTCTCTCTCTCATCTCTCTCTCTCACTCTCTCTCGTCTCTGTATATCATATATATATATATATATATATATGTATTTATATACATATATATATATATATATATATAATACATATATATATATATATATATATACATATATATATATATGTATATATACTATATATATATATATATGTGTGTGTGTGTGTGTTTGTTCGTGTGTGTATGCGTGTGTGAGTGTGTGTGTATTTTTGGGGTGTATGTGGGGTACATATAAATATATTACATGCATGTATAAACACATACACACACACACACATATATATATATATTTACACACACACACACACACAATACATATATATATATTATATATATGTGTGTGTGTGTGTGTGTGTGTGCGTGCAAGTATATATGTGTGTATGTTTATACAATATATGTATGTATAAACACACTCACATGCTATGCATATGTTATTAAAAGTCAATATTTGACCTTTAGCTCTTAAAACTGAATGTTACTAAAATACTTTAAACTTAAAATGTTTAGCTTGTGTTCGCAACAATTTTCTTAACAGTTTTAGTCGATTCGTGCATCAATATTGTCAGCATCAGGGGATATTTGTAGAATATCCGTATTCAAATAAAAACTAGATTGATTAAACATATGATAAGAGAGATTGTGTCTTGATAAATAATGATTCTCTTTGGAAGTATTTTTCTGTAGCTGATCTGTCGTTTCCTCTTTCTTATGTTATTTTATGTTAGATTCCCAGGGGAACTCTTGTCTGTGACATTTCATAACCAAAAGGATTATTCTAGATTTAAACATCTTTCTTAGCCAAATAGATATACATTCTACATTGCAAAATTCATATATACATATTCAACATACTACAACATAATTCACTCGATATAAAAAATAAGGCAATAAATTATACACATCCAACTACAGCTTGGAAGATTTATATTGTCCAATTTTTCGTTTGTAAGTAACACACTGACTTAGAGAGTGAGGAGCATTTCTTGGTCTCTTTTTGGGATCATTTGACTAACGTCTGCTACTAGTTTTAACGCTTTTTTCAATTCACTGTTCGCAAGTATTTTTCACCCTTAAGACCTGTATGAAGGCATCTCCTGACCCCAAGTATAGATGAGCAACGACTAACAGTAGCAGCAGGCTAAACCTTCCTTGCTGTTTCCTTTCTCAAACACAGTTTC
>NC_090736.1:126563069-126568069 GCF_036898095.1 Palaemon carinicauda
TGGATTTGCGCTCAGGTGTACACAGTAATTGGGACTTTGGAATGCTCCTCAGTGGGGGTTGTAGTATTTATTTTTGGAAATACCTTTCCTCCTACCACTATGCATAATTTGGAAGACTTTGAGTTTAGTCCTGCAGGGTAGGGTCTGCCGACTGTATTAGTCATTTACCCATACTAGGTAAGGAATATCTGGTTAGCTGTGCTAGATGGTCGGGTATTCCTTTCAAAATGACGGATACTAAGAGGAAGGTACTAATAATGGTAAAGAACAGTTTTATGCAAGGTTTGGCTGAGACTGAAGGGTTACTTGGTGAAAATATTAGTGATAGAGGTAGTGAATTAGGAAACGATGACAGGGTAGTTGCAGATGATAATGGCATTAGTGGTGGTGCAGGTTTTTTATTATTTGATGATCCTCCTCAGACTGGAGTTATTTATGATTGTCCGGCCAATTTGCTGCAAAAGGAAAATATAACTACCAACCCTTTCTTGTCTGAAGAGAATTTAGGGCCAGGCAGCTCCTATTGTTCCTGTAAATTCTAATTCAAAGGAAATTCAGGAATATGACTTCATTTGTAAAAGGATAGAGTTGTTGAAATTGGAACATGCGGAGAACGAGAGTGTGAGGAGGCATGAGATAGAGATGTCCAACCTTAGTTTGGAAATAGCTAGGTTACAGGGGACTTCTAACCAATTTATTACCCCACGAGGTAATCAGCCCGATAGATTTAATATTGGGGTTGCATCAAAATTGGTCCCCATTTTTTATGAAAGAAATGTTCCTGAATTCTTCAAGGCCTGTGAGAGGGTGTCTACTTGGTTGTCTTGGCCACCAGAGATGTGGACTGTGCTGATTCAGTGTATATTGGTAGGCAAGGCAATCCGGGTATATAATGCCTTGGAGGAAGGGATAGCCAGGGATTATAACAAGGTATAGGCACTAATTTTAAAAGTGTATGATTTGGTCCCTGAGGCATAAAGGTTAAAGTTTAGACATTTTAATAAAAATCCTTCCTTATCGTATGAAGAATTTGCCAGGTTCAAGGAGGAACAGTTTGATGACTGGTTGAAAAGTCGTCAAGTTGTCACCTTTTCTTCCTTGAGAGAACATATGCTTTTGGAGGAGTTTAAGAAATCTTGCTCCTAAGAACTAAGAATTTATTTGGAAGAAGTAAAGGTCACTAGTTTAGGTAAGGCAGCTCAAGTGGCTGACAAATTTGTTTTGACCCATAGAACAGCATCAGGTAATTTCGTCAGCAAGGATATAGGTAATAATTTAGTAGAATCCACGAATTTTCATAACGGAATAAGAGGTGATAATAATAAGCCTAAGAATTCTGTGGTTCAGAATAATTTCCCAGCTAGTAAGAATGGAAAATTCATGAGTAAACCTGGTGCTCGTGTATTTTCCAATGATGTAGTTCTGGAACGAGAAATATTAATATGAAGACTTGTTTCTTGTGTAAAACACCCGGTCATATCCAAGCTCAGTGTCATGCCAGAACAAATTATCATCAAAAATATAATCCTGTGGCTTTAATGCCAAGTGCATCTCCTGACATAAAATTATCCCTAATTGGTAGTGATAGTGGTAGTATTTGTGCGCCTGGAGATGAAAATAATAATCCACAGGAATAACTGAAATATGATAAATACATATGGCTTGGTAAAGTTATATATAATTATGTCATTATTGATGTTAAGTTTTTGAGAGATACAGGGTCTGCTCGGTCCTTGGTGCTGGGAAGCAGTTTGAAGGGTTTGGGGAAGTATTCAGGGAACTTTATTTTTCTGGGAGGTTTCCCGAACACAATACTTTCGGCTCCTTTAGCAGAGGTAATGTTGTCATTCCCTGGTTATTATGGAAAGATCAAGCTGGCCGTTGTCGAGAGTCTTCCTATAGCTGGTATTGATGGCATATTAGGAAATGATATGATTAATAGTGATGGCCAGGAATTATTTCCAATATTGTCAATCAATAAATGTCCAGTGGCAGTTACCACTAGAGCTGCAGCAAGAGCTGCAGACTTATTAAATAATGATGAAGAGCTAAATTTGGGTAGTTTAGAGGTAGACGTAGTTGTAGGAAGACCCGGGTCAGTAATAAGTAGTGTAGTAAGTAGTGCTCATGTATTTCCCGAATGGGATCGAGCAGCTTTTATTGAAGCCCAGAAAAGAGTTTAATTTCAATTTGGGTGATACTTCTGACTTGACAAAGCCTCGATTCTGGGTAAATAGGGGCCTATTATATAGGGTGAGTCGTCCCCTGGTTGCTAATGATCCCCAAATGTCCCGTATTAAGCAAATAGTGGTGCCTTCTCAATTTCAGAGACAAATGTTAAATTTATCTCATGATGATTCATTCTCTGGCCATTTTGGTGTCTGGAAGACGTTCCGTCGGTTGGCTAAATATTTTTGGTGGCCAGGAATGAAATCGTCAGTAAAACAATATGTGGAAGAATGTCCAGTGGGCCAAGTGGTAGGTGAACCTACTCAGACAATTGTAAAAGCACCTTTTTATCCTATATCAGCTATTGGCGAGCCATTTAATGAGCTAGTAGTTGATATAGTAGGCCCTCTGCCTAAAACTAAAACAGATTTCATCTATTTACTGTGATGCATACGGCCTCGAGATTTCCCGAAGCCATTCCCATGAAGAAAATCACATCTAAGATTGTATTTGACCAGTTGGTAATTTTCTTTTTGAGGTATGGAATCCTTCGTAAGATACAAGCTGATTGTGGAACTAATTTTACTCATAAGGAATTTCGAAGTAAGTGTGTAGATCTGGCCATTCTGCACACTACTAGTGTTTCTTACCATCCAGAGAGTCAGGGAGTGGTGGAAATATTCCATCAAACTCTTAAATGAATTTTAAGGAGATTTTGTTATGAGCATGGAGAGGAATGGGATAAGGGTCTTCCTTTTGCTCTCTTTGCTCTTAGAAGTCATCCAAATTCATCCATGGGCGTGGCTCCTTTTGAATTAGTCTTTGGACATAAAATACGGTGCCCTTTAGAAATTTTATATGAAGTCTTAGAATCTGATCAAATAAAGGAGACGAGTTTGCTAGAGAAAATGTACCTAGCTCTCAGGCTACTATGAAGAGTAATTATGACAAGAAAACTTCACGGTTGTTTGAGCCTGGGGAATTAGTTTTGGTGTTGGGTACTGATTCGAATAACTTCCTTGAACCCTGGTATAAGGGGCTTTGGAAGGTGTTGAGGAAGTTATCCGATCTTAATTATGAAATATAAGCTCCGGGACCAAACGAGAGTGTCGAATTTTTCACATTAACAGACTGAAACCTTATGTCTCTAGTAGATCTGATCCTTTGGAAACCGGGCATGAATCGGGTTTTTTGCTGGCAGAGGTGCTTCCTGATGGGTCTGAGGAAATATTAATCAAATACCTTCAGATGCTCTATCCAAGAATTTGCAATGTTTGGATGGGTTAGATGAGCATCTGAAGCATCTTAATCAAAATCAAAGAAGGGAAATGGAAGGTTCAATTCATTCTTTTTTAGATTTGGTTAGAGACTCTCTCGGATTGACTAATTTAATTGAACATGATGTGGTAGTAGGAGAAGCTTCACTAATTAAACAAAGCAATTATAGACTAAATCCCACTAAAATGGATATAGTCAATAAGGAAATAGAATATATGTTGAAGCATGATTTAATGCAACCTTCTGTTAGTCCTTGGAGCTCCCCTTATAATATTGGTAAAAAAATCCGATGGACAGTATCGGATGTGTGTGCACTATCGTAAAGTTAATTCGCATACTAAAAATGATTCCTTTCCTCTTCCTAGAATTGACGACTGTATAGATCGCATTGGTTCAGCAAAGTATATAACGAAATTAGATTTGCCCAAGGGCTACTGGCAAGTTCCTTTATCGGATCGAGCAAGAGAAATTTCAGCATTTGTCACCTCATTTGGCTTGTATGAATGCAAGGTCATGCCTTTTGGGATGAGGAATGCTGCTTGTACTTTTCAAAGATTAATGAACCGTGTGGTTTGTGGATTAGAAGGCACTGAGATTTACATAGATGATCTTGTTGTCCACAGTAATGAATGGAAAACTCATTTACTCAGGTTACGTAATATTTTTGAAGCTCTCCGTGCTGCGGGTTTAGTTATCAACCTAGCTAAATGCGAATTTGGTAAGGCTAAAGTTATATATCTGGGTCGTGAGGTTGGTCTAGGTCATATAGCCCCAAATCAGGCTAATGTCGAGGCTATAACTAATCTAAAGAGACTGGGCAATGTCCGAGAAGTTTGAAAGGTGTTGGGTATGTTGGGCTACTAGAGAAAGTTCGTTAGGAACTGTTCTGACATTGCTCGTTCCTTGCATGATCTTTTGCATAAAAATAAGAAATTCATTTTGACTAGCAAGTGTGAAGAAGCATTCATTAGAATTAAGACTATTCTCATGTCTAAACCTATTTTGATTCCTCTAAATTTTCAAGCTCGCTTTATAATTGCTGTTGACGCTAGTGATGTAGGAATTGGAGGAGTTCTCTCTCAAAAGGGTGAAGACAAGGAGGTGTACCCAATATCCTACTACAGCAAAGAGTTGTTAACGGCAGAGCGTAAGTATTCAACTATTGAGAAAGAGGCTATCGCCCTGATTCGTACCATATCTCACTTTAAACCATACTTAACTAATCTTTCTTTTCCAGTCGAGGTATGGACGGATCATAATCCGTTAGTGTTTATTGAATGGATTAAAGGGTCTAACCAAAGAATTATACGTTGGGCCTTGCAACTGCAAGAGCTCAACTTGATAATTAAACATATTAAAGGATCTGATAATAAGATATCGGACACCTTGTCTAGGATGTAAAGTGTTTATTTTTGTTGGTCTTTCCCTGCCTCTTTCGCCCTGCTCGTTTCTCTATGTTCATTTAGAGTGAAAACAAGGGCTAACTTTATGTTTGTTCCGGGTTTGTTCGGTTGTTTTGTTTATTTATATGGTTGTTTTTTTTTGCCAGTGTT
>NC_090736.1:126594253-126606753 GCF_036898095.1 Palaemon carinicauda
AGCGTACCCTTAAGTAAGAGAACTCTAACCCAAGAGAGTGGAAGTCCATGGTACAAAAGCTATGACACTACCCAAGAATAGAGACCAATAGTTGGATTTTGGAGTGTCGTTCTCCTAGAAGAGCTACTTGTCATAGCTAAAGAGTCCCTTCTACCCTTACCAAAAGGACAGTGGCCACTGAACAATTACAATGCATTAACCACTTGGATGAAGAATTGTTTGGTAATCTGTGTTGTCAGGTGTATAAGGACAGAGGAGAATATGTAAAGAATAGGCCAGCCTATTCTGTGTGTGTAGGCAAAGGGGAAATTAACCGTAACCAGAGAGAAGGATCTAATGTAGTGATGTCTGTCCAGTCAAAGGAACCCAGAAGTCTCTCACGGTAGTATCTCAACGGGTGGCTGGTGCCCTGGCCAACCTACTACCTACTTCATCTATGGTAAGCAGCTCTTCTAGAAAGACCCTCCAAAATCAAGCCATTGTTCTCTAGTCGTGGATAGTGCCATAGCCTCTGTACTATGGTCTTTCACTGTCTTTGGGTAGAGTTCTCTTGCTTGAGGTTGCACTCGGGACACTATTCCATCTTATTTCTCTTCCTCAAGTTTATTTCAATGTTGTTACTTCTCTTTTAGATTCCTTATTCCCTTTCTTCACTGGGCTATTTTCTGTTGGAGCCCTTGGACTTGTAGCATCCTGCTTTTCCAATTGGGTTGTAGCCTACCAGATGATAATAGTAATACCTTATGATTCCCTGACTTCTTGAAAATTTTGCCCATGCTTATCACTGCAAATCTTGAATCAAGAATTTTTAATGGACTTCCTTCCCTCCTAGATGTTACTTCATTATTATTATTATTATTATTATTATTATTATTATTATTATTATTATTATTATTATTATTATTATTATTATTATTATTATTATTATTAGCTAAGCTACAACCCTAGTTAGAGAAGCAAGATGCTATAATCCATGCTACTCATACTAAGGGCACCACTTTTCCCATGAAGTACACAGCAATTTATGTGGCTCAAAGAGCTCTCTATATATTTCAGGTTGATATTAACACTGGCCAAATCACTCGGTGTAATAAGTTCCTCATCACCATACTCAAGTTACAAAAGAATGATGAACGAAGTCTCTTGTATTTCTTCAGTATTTCAATGCTCACCTTAAAGAAAAGTTGCTATCTGTATATCCCTGTACATTTCTTGTCCTAGGATATGTGGGTCTATTGGAATTTGGCTAATTGCGATGTTGGATGTTGTATGGATGAATATTCATGGACTAGTGTACGAGACTCTTAAAAAATTACAGCTAGATATTAAGATATACACACACCACACACATGCTCCTCCCTGTCACCAGGTTATGAATACCCCCTCTCCCCCTACCCAAGGGACGGGAGAGAATAGTGTGACAATATATATATATATATATATATATATATATATATATATATATATATATATATATATATATATATATATGTGTATACATGTATGTATTTATGTATGTATGTATGTATGTATGCCTAGCCAAACACTTTCTCTTTATTATACAAGGGAGATTAACATCTTGATTTGGTTTTTTAATTATTAAATTTCGATAGGTAATCCTTTGAGGTCAACCTCTAGTATGATATATCGAAAGTCTCGTTAAGAAATGAATTGGTAAATTTAGTTCACCAGTTTTATATAATCCACATATTTTTTTTTTCGCAATAATCTTTGTCTCGACATTTTTAAGTATTTCTAAATTATTATATGTCTGAAATTATTTATGTGGAACTTATTATTATTCTTCATGGTAGATATTGGTAACCAAATATTTTCATATTGATTCTCTGCAGGAATATTATATGTAATTACAGATATTTAGATCCATAGCAGCTTGGAATCCTAGTTATACAGATCTTACAATATCGGATATCTTGATTTAACATTCTACCATTAAGTGAATGAAATTATGGTAATAAATCTTAATAGAGAATATTTCTATTGAATTTTAATTTGCTTTCACGAGTATTTCAAACAAATAGATGCCCTAAAATTATCTTTGCTTCAACATTTGTAAATAATAGAAAAATCTAAAATAGGCTTAAATCTGTTTTATTCTTTGTCTTACTTGCTCCAGAAAAAAAACAGCTTTGGAACTTTTAATCGTGTCAGATTTATGAACAGTGAAGTAATATCTTTCTAACCCTTGTCTGTTTGATTATTTGGCAGTATTGTGTCATATAGCGTTGTTCCGGGTTATTTATTTGTGGATATACGATGATGATAAAGAAAATAAATGCCAAATGAAACTGTAAGGAGAGAACGCTTCAAATATATTTCGGGTATATAATTGTTACTATAAAATAAAATATTTTTTTTTTTTTTATTAAATTCATAACTTTCAGTTATTTGTTTCCATGTTCTTCACAAATTCCGCCGAAAATTACTTAGTGTAAAGTGATAAAGTTCCACAATCTATTGGTAAATATAAAACTAATCATATTCAATTTTTTTTAATGAGGCGCATTTGCACCGACTCCCAGCGGTGTCCTTTTAGTTCGGAAAAGTTTCTTGCTATATGATTGGTTATAATTATCTTGGCCAACCAATCAGCGATCAGGAAAGTTTTCCGAGATAAAAGGGCACCCCTGCGAGTTAGTGCTAATCTTCCTCACTAAAAAGAATTGACTATAGTTATGATATCCTTTCTTTAAACTTTAAGGAGGATAATGTTACCCATGATAGAATTAATAAACATTACAAATTATACATAGAATTGATAGATTAATTATTGACCACAAGACATAAGCAAATTAATGATGAAAGGGCACAAATGAATATAGATATTCGAAGTAGAAACGAAGATAGGGTTGGAGGGTATATGACAAACAAAACTACGAGACTTACACGTTTTTTCATCTGTAAATAAAGATATAGGTTTCACCTCGGCTAACATTAGAAATAGAAGGCTACTATTTATAACCTTTGCTATTAGATTTATTACATCAGTGATTTACCGTAAATAAATCAAATATTTTTTATTGGTTGATTTGAGAAAAACAAAAGTTATGAACGTTCCCTGACCGATTTAGCTCACAACAATTTTCTTAAATTACAGTATATTCTCTTGAAATTCTAATTTAAACCTCTTTACAAAACACTTAGATGATATCTGAACTGCGTAGTTCCCGCGTTTTAATTTTAGGTATTCTATCAATTAATCTTTGGAGTGTTATATGAAAACTTCTCTGTTCTCCCTTCCCCTGTACTATTGAGAAAAGTTAGTATTACTTTCAGATTAGGCAATATTCCTTAACCATTAGTTAAATATGTATAAAAGAAAATTTAATAAAATCTAAACCGGAAAATTAAAGCAAAGACCTTATTCAATTAAGGTTGGATGATACATGTAAACATTTTTGAACAAGTGATTATTATTATTATTATTATTATTATTATTATTATTATTATTATTATTATTATTATTATTATTATTATTATTATTATTATTATTATTATTATTAACTGATACATAAAAATCAAACCATTTAATTTCAACTCCTATAAATTTGCGAGAAATAGGACAGAAAAAAAGGTTATTATTTACCCTGAACATTTTCCCGTGAGGATGTTCGTACCAGTAGAATTCGAACTTGTAGCTGTAACTGTTTTATATATAAAACTTAAGTATTTAAATATTTTTTCAGGTACTTTCTTGAAGATGATTCATGCTTTTTTAACGATTTGTTGATCATTGGTTTTGCATTATATTAAATCGACAAAATAATTACCTGCTTCCAACATTTCTAATGCTGCTCATGCAACTCCATGCATTCATAATATTTTTACACTAATATTGAGGAATACGCGTATACCTTCAAACCAACTTATCATATGCAGAATTATATAATTCCTTATTTCGATAAAAAAAAAAAAAAATATTGTAATTATTTACCTCAAACATTTGCATTAACATATTTAGATGAATTCCCACCAACTTTTCCTAAAGAATTGGCATAGCAATATATATTATAAGAATAGTATATAATGAATGGCATCTGATTCCGTTATATTGACACTCGTAAGCAACAACGTAAAACACGAATTATTTTCTAAGAAATCCTCCAAGAAATAAAACACCTGTTCCTCTTAGGACGGAGCTTTATATACATGTAAAACCATATATATATATATATATATATATATATATATATATATATATATATATATATATATATATATATATATATATATATATATATATATATATATATATATATATATTTATATATATATATATATATATATATATATGTATATATGATATT
Organism: Palaemon carinicauda; assembly: GCF_036898095.1. Taxonomy (NCBI): domain Eukaryota; kingdom Metazoa; phylum Arthropoda; class Malacostraca; order Decapoda; family Palaemonidae; genus Palaemon; species Palaemon carinicauda. The sequence goes on from NC_090736.1 coordinate 126,598,582, forward strand.
AAAGATATCTTAGATGACAAAAGCAACAAGGTGTTTCATATGAGTTACATGAAAATTAATATTAAGATTATGCACCTATAGATACTGATGAAACTTAGAAAACCTGGTATTACCTTGCCAGAACTTTTTCCGGATCCTCCACTTCTGAAAATTCTAAATCCAAAGATAATCATCAGAAAAACTGCCATGTTCTTAATTCTTCATATCACCTCTTTGCCGTTAAATCTACTTTCTTCTTTTTTTTCTTTTTTCTTATTTGCAATCTACATATTTTTCGATAAAATCCTGAAGTCATGGATTTTTTCGGTATCGTAAACTTTTGTATTTTTAGATTCTGTGAGTCCTACTTCATTTTTTCTTACTCAATAAATTGAGTTATTACCATTATGGAATTAATTTTCTCTAATGGAATTCTGAGTTTCTTCGGGCTAGGCACCAATAAGGTCAATGATATCGAAAAGTTTTAGAGGAAAAATATAAAACATTATATCCTATTTACAATAAAAACTAGTCATAAGTAATAACTAAACTAAACTAGCTTGAACATATAAGCTAGATAATCCTGTATAATTAGATTTTTGAATTATATGAAAAAAAAAATCGGGAGACAACATGTTTATGAAGTCTTTGGAACATTTTATCAATGGCCATCATAGCAAGGAAAACACAACACAATGAAATAATTATCTATTAACCCTGATCTACAGGACAACAGAAATTCACACAAGCATTCCGAAGGCAAAACTATTTGAATAGGCAATTTGACTCTCTCGTATTCTTTTTCTTTTGGTAACTCAAAGGAAATACAAAGAACAGCTGACTGGTGTAAAATCTTTTTCTTTATACTTAACATGTGTTTGAGAATAAAGTGAATGTCTCGTGTCAGGATGAATTAGTATTTCTTTCTGTTCTAAATTCTAAGTTTATTTCATGCAGTAAATATAAAACAAATATACAGACATGCGACCACAAACAACCCTACACCTGTGCACATGCACACATCAGCATTTTAAAATTTTTTGTATGAACAATATCTTGTTGTTTTTTTAGAGATATTTAGATTTTCTTTAATCATCACTTGTATCAATGCACTTCTATTTTACAGGGATAATGATTTGTTTGTATATATGACCTGACAACACACATTAGTTGTTGACTGAAATAGATGTCAACAAAGGTTGAATAAAAGGTGACAGCACAATAACGAAGTCCGCAATTTACTTAAAAACTCAACACTCAAGACAAGAAAATAATACAGAAAACTAGAAAGGAAATTTTGTGAAATAATTGATGCCATGAATACTTGAATATTTAATGAGGATGGGCTAACATGAAAACTTTGCCAAATAATCATTTACACACACACAAACATGTATATATATATATATATATATATATATATATATATATATATATGTATATATATATATATATATATATATATATATATATATATATATATATTTATATACGTATATATATATATATATATATATATATATATATATATATATATATATATGTATATATATATATATATATATATATATATATATATATATATATATATATATATGTGTGTATATATATATATATATATATATATATATATATATATATATATATATATATGTATATATATACATATATAAAATGTATATATATATATATATATATATATATATATATATATATATATATATATATATATATATATATATATATATACACATTATGTGACCTAGTGCATTGGGACATATGAAATTAAAGCAAATTGACATATCATATGCAAAAAAGATAAAAATAAATACATGAAAATACGTTGAATGCAACTAATGATGCCAAGATGGCTTCTAAAGTTCATCTACCTGGGGAGACACCTAGACCAATTAACATTTTTCATACAACCTTGATTGACCTACGGACTATGGCTACGTTATGGACACGGCACGGTGCATTGGGCACTAATGTCGGAAGAACACATATGCTACTCTCTCATCTGAGCTATTTAGGCACTTGACCTTCCAATTGTAGTTCTGGAGTTCTATGCCCGACCTCAGGAGCCCTTTATTCCTATTACGTAACTCAGTCAAGGAAGTTAGAGGGTTATTGTCCGTTAGGAATGTCAGTGGGAACTTATGGTCAACATGATTGGCATTGGCACTCCTAGTTGTCACAGCTTTGAGGCAGCCCGTGAAACAATCGATCATTGTTAATCGAAAACGATTTCCGCGCTTACTCCCGGTCAGGGAACCTACACACCCCTCCACCACACCATGAAAAGGAATACTTATTCCAGACTCGTCCGAGTAGGCAGGTGCCCTGTAGTCTTCCAGCCTCTCGTTCAAATGCTGGAGTCTGATGAGCTCTGGCTGGCTCCTTGGGGTTTCTGGAATGATGGGTGTTTCCCCTTTTGCCTCCTCTGAGACCTCTGGCCTAGTGGCTGTGGCAGCCCTATCGCCAGTGGTGTTAAGCAGCACAGCTTCATCAGAGGAGAATTTGCAGGTACTCGGCTTAGACTCATTGCTGGAGGAGGAAAATTCTTGGGCCTCCTCACTTAACCAAGGTATTTCCCCAAGGTTAATGTCACTGAGCTATTCGTCTTCCCCAGCAGGAAGCATCCTTACTGTTTTGGGCTCCGGCTTGACAGCCTTCCTACACCTGATGGGCATTAGCTGTACGCCATTCACGGGCTTTTGACCCAAGAGCAAGTTATAGCCCCTATGTCCGATATCGCTCATTACCCCTAGTCCACACTTTTTACTAAGTGTTTGCCTCGAACTCTTCTGTAGGGAGTTCCTTGGTGAACCCTTCAATGAAATAGATTCTCCTGCCATTGTCCTGTTGGACTTTGGCAATATTGGGTTGAGGTAGCGAATGATTGAGCTGTGCCAATCGGGCGTCCATCTACTGTGTTTTTAATTCATGCACCCTCTCTCTCTCTCTCTCTCTCTCTCTCTCTCTCTCTCTCTCTCTCTCTCTCTCTCTCTCTCTCTCTCTCTCTCTCTCTCTCTCTCTCTCTCTCAAACACTTCTTGCTCAACTTTCCTCCGGGCATTGACCCCATTCACAAGCTCCTGCACATAGCCTTGCAATGCCTCTACTTTGTAACCTTGTCATTCTGCCAGGGCCACAAAGTCCTGAATCTCAGCAACAGTCATTTTGCTAATTACTTTGGGACAGCGACCAGATCAAATTTTAAACAGCTTAAGGTATGGTGTTAGCCGTGCAAGAAATTACACGGAGGGGAAAGACGCTGTAGCCTTATGCAAGAGTCTCACGGAAGGAAGGATAAAGTTGGAACTGAGCAAAATGCTCAATAGCTGTAAAAAAAATTTTCCCGAGAAAGAACTACCACCAAATAGTAAGCCTCGCAAGTAATTGAACAGGAGCCTAACTTGAAAATGGGTGAGCTAAACATAAAAAAAGTTGGAATCACAACAATGGGTGATCCTCTATGCTAGTCATAACAAAATGGAATCACAACGATGGGTGACTCTCTAAGCTACACAAAATAAAATGGAATCACATCTATGGGTGATCCTCTATGCTAGATAAAATAAAATGAAATCACAACTATAGTTGACCCTCTATGCTAGTCATAAATTGAATCTCCACGATGTGTTACCGTCTATGCAGGTCAGAAAAAAATTGAATCTCCACTATGTGTGACCCTCTGAGCTAGTCATAAGAGAATGGAATCTCCATGATGTGTTACCCCCTATGCTAGTCAAAAACAAATATGGAATCTCCATGATGGGGGGACCCTCTATGCTAGTTATAAAAAAAAAGGAATCTCCACGATGTGTGACCCTCTATGCCAGATATAATAAAAAGGGAATCTCCACGATATGTGATCCTCTATGCTAGACATAAAAAAATAGAATCTCAACAATGGGGGAAACTCTATGGTAGTCATAAAAAAATGGAATCACAACTATGGGTGACCCTCTATGCTACACATAAAAATACTGGAATCACAACTATGGGTGAACTTCTCTGCTGGTAATAAAAAGATGGAATCTCTACAATGTGTGACCCTCTATGCTAGTCATGAAAAAAAATGGAATCACAACTATGGGTGACCCTCTCTGCTAGTCATAAAAAAAAATGGAATCGCAACTATGGGTGAACCTCTATGCTAGTCATAAATAAATGGAATCACAACAATGAGTGAAACTCTACTCTACGCATAAAAAAATATGAATCACAACCATAAGGGATCCTCTATACTATACATAAAAAAATGGAATCACACTTATGAGGGATCCTCTATGCTAGACATAAAAAAATGGAATCACCTATGAGGGATCCTCTATGCTAGACATAAAAGAAAATGGAAACACACCTATGAAGGATCCTCTATGCTAGACATGAAAAAATGGAATCACACCTATGAGGGATCCTCTATGCTAGACATAAAAAAATGGAATCACACCTATGAAGGATCCTCTTTGCTCGACATAAAAATAATGGAATCACACCTATGAAGAATCCTCTATGCTAGACATAAAAGATGGAATCACACCTATGAGGGATCCTCTATGCTAGACATAAAAAAAACAGGATCACAACTATGTGGGATCCTCTATGCTAGACATAAAAGAAAATAGAATCACATCTGTGAAGGATCCTCTATGCTAGACATAAAGATAATGGAATCACACCTATGAGGGATCCTCTATGCTAGACAAAAAAAATGGAATCACACCTATGAGGTTTCTTTTATGCTAGACATAAAAAAAATGGGATCACAATTATGAGGGATCCTCTATGCTAGACATAAAAAAATAGAATCACACCTATGTGGGATCCTCTATGCTGGACATAAAATAAATTGGAATCACACCTATGAGGGATCATCTATGCTAGACATAAATGAAAATAGAATCACACCTATGTGGGATCCTCTATGCAGGACATAAAATAAATTGGAATCACACCTATGAGGGATCCTCTATGCTAGACATAAATGAAAATAGAATTACACCTATGAGGGATCCTCTATGCCAGATACAAAAAAAAAGAAAAAAAAGAAATGGAATCACACCTATGAGGGGTCCTCTATGCTAGACATAAAAAACAATGGAATCACACCTATGAGGGATCCTTTCTGCTAGACATAAAAAAAATGGAATCACACCTGTGAGGGATCCTCTATGCTAGACATAAAAAAGTGGAATCACAACCATAAGGGATCCTCTATGCTAGATATAAAAAAATGGAATCACACCTATGAGGCATTCTCTATGCTAGACATAAAAGAAAATGGAATCACACCTATGAGGAATCCTCTATGCTAGACATAAAAAAGTGGAATCACAACCATGAGGGATCCTCTATGCTAGACATAAAAAAAAATGGAATCACACCTATGAGGGATCCTCTATGTTAGACATAAAAGAAAATGGGATCACACCTATGAGGGATCCTCTATGCTAGACATAAAAAAAATGGAATCACACCTATGAGGGATTATCTATGCTTGACATAAAAAACTGCAATCACACCTATGAAGGATCACCATGCTAGGCATAAAAAAGTGGAATCACAACTATGAGGGATCTTCTATGCTAGACATGAAAATGTCGGGGTGCGTTCTTGCAACGCCACCACTTGCAACTCTGTGACTTAAAGCAAAATTTGTATTTATACTTGAAGTATAATAAATCAAATAAAGCAATGTCACTGAGTTTGCTTATTGCTTTGCTAAGAAAATCAACCGCTTAACATATTTTCCCTTTCGTGAAATGATTTTAAGGAATTACACCTCCCAATAGTTTATCTAAAAGATCGTATACATTGACTGAAAAAAAAATGAATATGATATCGTAAAGCCATTATCTTTAGGTTAACGATTTTAACACAATCGCACGAAAATTATCCCTTTTAAATCCTGCACATAAAAATTAGCCTACGAAATATTACAAAATAAAATTACATACCACTAACTATTAAAAGAAAATCTGAATAACAAGGAATGCAACGTGTTCTTACCGTTACCCTACACAGGAATTGTGACTCACTGGAAATTAACACGTGTTTAGCCTGCTACGTTTTTTCATCTACAATTTCATAAATTTCATTTGACTTATCTTAAACACAAAATTAAGCATTCACTCACTGGACAATATATTTAATAACTTAATCAGTGTGATAAACGTCGCTCAAACCGAGCGAAGCACAAATTTTTCTCGGACGGTTGGCTATCCTGCTGAACAATGGGACAAAGGCCAACCATATGGGTTTTAAAAACAAAAAGTTTCGTGGTGCAAACACAGGCACAAATAAATACAAAATTTTAACAATGAAAATAAAATGCTTTGGCAGTTTTCTTCCACGGTTCCAACTTCAGTAATAAAAGAATTTTCTTCCTGAATGCTGTCCTTCAGATAGTCACTCAGTTCTCTAGTCTATTCCAGACAGGTTGGTCTCCTGAGACAATTTAAATTTTTGTATATTTAATTTTAAGATACTATTCTCTTAGTTATTTTATTTTTTCTCCAGATTTTACTTGCAACTGTGTTTATAATTTAAATTTTAACTTTTACTGTCTTTTTTTTTGTATTTTGTATATTTTTACTGAGTTTTGCTTTTAATGTTTTATATGTCCATTTTAGCCTTGATAATGGGATGAGTCCCGAAACGTGGGCACCAATAAACTGAAAGATGTTGTCCAGACTCTTCGTCCCCCTTTTTATTTTATCTTTGAAGCTCGCCAGGAGCAACGACCTACCTTATATATATATATATATATATATATATATATATATATATATATATATATATATATATATATATATATATATATATATATATATATATATATATATATATATATGTGTGTGTATATATATATATATATATATATATATATATATATATATATATATATATATATATATACTGTATACATAAGCAAAACTTTCTGTGTGACGATCCTCACATAAGCCGTGGGTTAATGTCGATGTGTCTTTATAAAAGCGACAGAAACGCCTCAGTGGTACAACTTCTAATCGGAATTCCCAGTGTACCGAACCTCTTATGAGTTAGGTCTACTTAAAATTGATCAATGATCAAGACCCTTCAGCCAAATGTATTCTTCGAGGGCTAGGTAATGAATACTGTGCAATAGTCTTGTAAAAGAGAGAGAGAGAGAGAGAGAGAGAGAGAGAGAGAGAGAGAGAGAGAGAGAGAGAGAGAGAGAGAGAGAGAGAGAGAGAATTATCTTTATATCATCTAATGATCTATACTATACAGGGGGAGGTGTTGGGCCTTAATCAAAATTCAAACCATGCAAATAATTCTCTGAATAAGAATTAAGTACCATCGCAGACAGGAGTCACACAATTCACCTCTTTGGTTCTTCTGGAGGTGAGTAGTCATAAAATGTTATATATGGTGTCGTTAACTGTTCCCCGTTAACCTTCTCTCTGTTTTTCTTGCATATGAATATACAACCCATTTCGGAGTGGAGATACCTTAACTTGGTGAGAAGTGTTTGTGTATCGCAATGGTGAGAAAAGCTGTAGGCCTACTAGTCAGGGCATACTATGTTGGTTTCAGTAAGCGATCAGACAAAAATTCCCCATCACTAATCTAAGGTTGGCCAGTGTGGTGATGAAAAGTACTAAAACTCCAGGCATGAATAGAAACATGTCTGAGGCCTTTGGCCTACAGTGTACCGGGAACGACTGTATTTGTATGTTTGATGATGAATATACTATAGTACATATTTCATTATCATCTGCTTAAAGTACATAGTGGCTCCTTGAATAACGAATTATCAACCATGAATGCTTATTTTTGTTACTTACAGATAAATTTTTGGTGGTTTTACGCTACAATTCTAATATTCCGGTAGAAATTTGTCTAATATGTATTCAATTCTAATTACCAAATATACCACGAATGTTTGAAATGTATCCATCCCCATATGGTCGGGCCTTTAAGGGGGGTTTCTATGCACCAGCCCATGGACTAAATGAAATATGGTTTCAATATTGCTACTTTTCTAGTACTTTGGATCAGATGTATATTTCCTTCTATATTTAGGATGATACCTGGCTTCACGTGCAAAAACAGAGATGCACCTCAACTTCCGCCCATCTCGCTCAAAAGAATACTGTGCCCTGCTTATAGAAATGCCAGCCTGTGCAACTTAAACTTTATC
>NC_090736.1:126616753-126629253 GCF_036898095.1 Palaemon carinicauda
ATATATATATTTATATATATATATATATATATATATATATATATATATATATATATATATATATATATCTACATATACATACTTATATACAAACATATATATATATATATATATATATATATATATATATATATATATATATATATACCTATATAAATGCATATATATGTATGTATGTATGTATGTATATATATATATATATATATATATATATATATATATATATATATATATCTATGTGTGTATATATATGTTTGGTCCAGCTGCAGTATAGGGGCTTGAGTGTCTCAATGTTGGGCTGGGCAATGGCGGCGGGGTAGTTTATCCACCCTGGCAGGCCCAACCATACCGCTAAGGCCAGTTCTGAGAGACCAGACCAAGACTGGACCCCAATAGGCCTTCTCCTTTATTTCAGTTAGGCAAAGACTAGGAAAAGGGAAACTCCAAAATCAAAGTAAACAAGACCCCAACGGCGGCAAAAAGGCAGGCCTTGACATAACAAGAACCCGGCAGCCCGATGCAACCAACATCGGAGAAGCCGCCTGTCTCATATGTCTTGAGCCGCGGTGAAAATGATGTGGGCCAAGTGTGTGTGCGTGGCCGTTGCAAAGCCACAACCACCCAAAACAATATACCCAGCTACTGGCATTCTGTCGTTTTCTCCACCCTTCTACATCTCTTTCTCACCATCATCATCATCATCACCACCACCAAGTCCTGAGGCGACAGCACCGTGGGTGACGGGGGCACGCCTGGATAACTTAAAGCCCTTAGCCCACGACTGCACTCAGGCGGCGAGTCTAAGATTCAGCCGTTCTCTGGTGACGGTGCAATGACACCAGAGTTCGGCAGCTGGACCCGTGACTGGGCTGGCCTATTAAGGACACCGCAGCCTACCCCACATGGGGAGGCCCCTAGAAAATGTGGGGTAAACATTGGACACGGCAAACCCGACTGGTCAGCTCACCGCGGCTAGCGGACATCCCACTAATTGGGTCGAAACAACAAGAAAAAAATATTAACCTTAGGTGCGTGGAATATCCGCACCCTCCAAGACGTGACGAACACCAACCGCCCGGAACGACGTACAGCCCTCGTCTGCAAGTAGCTAGCCCGCTTCAATGTTGATGTGGCGGCTCTTAGCGAGACCAGACTACCCGAAGAGGGCAACATCGGGGAAGCTGGAACAGGCTACACCATCTTCTGGAAAGGCAAGGCCAAAGAGGAGCCTCGCATCCACGGTGTCGGCTTCGCCATCCGTTTCCAGCTGGTGCAGCAGCACAACCTCACTCCCAAGGCCATCAGTGAGCGCCTGATGACTGTCCGCATCCCCATCACGCGGGACAGACACCTCACCCTGATCTCTGTCTACGCCCCGACTATGACCTCAACCGATGATGACAAAGCTGCCTTCTACACCCAGCTCTACCGCACCATCCAGGCAGCGCCTGCCATCGACAAGCTCGTTGTGCTTGGCGACTTTAATGCCCGAGTAGGCAAAGACCATTGCCTGTGGGAGGGAATCATCGGCCGCCATGGCATTGGAAATTGCAACGCCAATGGCCAACTCCTACTGGGTCTGTGTGCAGAACACCAACTTGTGGTAACCAACACCATCTTCCAGTTACCAAAGCGACAAAAGACCACATGGAGACACCCACGGTCTAAACACTGGCACACCCTGGACTACGTCCTGACCAGAGCCAGAAACCGAGGAGATGTCCGCATCACCCGATCCGTGCCCGGAGCGGACGACTGCTGGACGGACCACAGACTCCTCATCTCCCAACTCTCCGTGACGACCCTACGACCACCCAGAAGGGCACCTGAGAGCGTACCACAACAACGCTTTGATTTTAGCAAGCTCTGCAACCCACAGGTGGCACAGAACTACAAGGAGGCCTGCGAACGTCACCTCGCACACCCCGCAGACCCCGTGGGTCAGGCCACTGTTGAGCCCCACTGGACCACCCTCAGAAACCCCATGGCCCATGCCGCGGAGGAAACACTAGGTTACATCACCAAGAAAAGGCAGGATTGGTTCGATGAGAATGATGCTACCATCTCTCTTCTCATTGAAACCAAACGACAAGCACGCCTGACTTTAGAAAACCAACCAACAGCAGCTAACAAATGTGCTCACAAGGTGGCTGAAGCTGATTGCCAAAGAGGGATTCGTGAAGCCCAGAACACCTGGTGGCAAAGAAAAGCTGCGGAAATACAGAGTTTCGCTGACCAACGTGACCTGCGCAGCTTCTATGCAGCAACAAAGGAAATATTCGGTCCAACACGGTCATCAGTGGGTGGCCTGAAGGACGGGGATGGGGCCACAACCATCACCGACAGCGAGGGCATCCTGGCCAGGTGGAGGTCTCACTTTGAGATCCTCCTCAATGACCAAGCAGACACCCCAGACGATCTCCTGCAAATGACCCCGCAGCATCCCGTCCGTCACTGGATGGCACTACCACCCTCCATCCAAGACTTCAACAAGCGCATGAAGCCCGGCAGAGCCCCAGGGCCAGACAACATCCCGTTGGAGCTCCTCACTCACGGTGGCCCCGGGTTGAGGAACTGTTTGATGCTCCTTATACTGAAAATATGGGAGACCAAGACCCTCCTCAGTGACTTCCGTGATGCAAACATCATTACCATCTTCAAGAAGGGAGACAGGGAGAACTGTAACAACTACCGGGGAATATCACTACTAAGCACCGCGAGTAAGATTTTCGCTCGGATTCTCCTTGACCGCCTCCTTATTCTCGCAGAAGACGTCCTGCCAGAGTCCCAGTGCGGCTTTCGACCTTCCAGCGGGACCATAGAAATGATCTTCTGCGCATGACAACTACAAGAGAAGAGCCTCGAACAACAACAGCCCATAATGTTCATCATCTGGGATTTGGAAAAAGGCCTTCGATAAAGTACCTCGACCTGGCATGTGGGCTGTCCTCAAAAGATATGGCTGCCCACCCGATTTTGTCAAGCTGGTGCGTGCCCTCCATGACGGAATGGTTGGGAGAGTCTGCCACCAGAACTCTCTTTCAGGCCCATTCTCCATCAACGGCGGCCTGAAGCAGGGCTGTGTTCTGGCCCCAACGTGTTTCTCGCTATACACCGCAGCAATGCTCAACGAGATTCCCCCAAACACACCCTCAGTCGACCTACGTTTCCGCATGGATGGAGGCGTTTTAAACCTCGCTAGACTCCGCGCCAGAACCAAGACCACCTTATGTGCAGTGCGAGAACTGCAGTATGCTGACGACAATGCCACCCCAGGTCAGACGGCAGAGGACCTGCAGTCGTTAGCTTATGCATACAACTCTGCCTACAAACGTTTTGGGATGCAAGTAAACATACACAAAACCAAGACTCTCGTCCAACATACACCAGGACTGATGCTCCCAAACCTCAATACCACAGTGAATGACCAACCGTTAGAACAGGTGGACCAGTTCTCCTACCTAGGGAGCATCCTAACATCAGCTCCCACAAGCAAAAAGGACGTGGAGAACAGGATCAGGGCAGCCCACTCCGCCTTTGGCCGACTCAACTGCCGCGTATTTAACAACCACCCACTGACAATGACCACCAAAATAATGGCGTTCAGGGCAGTAGTCCTCTCCACACATCTGTATGCATGTGAAACATGGACACTATATAGAAGCGATATGAAAAACCTAAAACGCTTCCAACAAATGAAACCGAGGCAGATCTTAAAAATCCCTTGGGAGAGCCACACGACCAAAATTGAAGTCTTAGAACGTGCCTCGCTGACCAGCGTGGAGGCCACCATCATTCACCACCGCCTATGCTGGACAGGACACGTGCATAGGATGGATCCATCTAGGCTCCCAAAGAAGATATTCTACGGAGAACTGACCCAGGGCACCAGACCACGAGGAGCCCCCGAAATGCACTATAAAGATCAACTAAAGCGCACCCTGGCTCTAACTGACATCAATCCTTCCTCATGGGAAGAAACAGCCAGGGACAGGAAAACCTGGAGGAGTACAGTACACCATGGCACCGTGGACTTCGAGGAAAAGAGGAGACAAAATGAGGAGGCTAGGAAGAGAAGAAGGAGAGAGCGATTAGAACAGCCCCGCCCACCACCTACCCTCCCCTGTGAACACTGTCCGCGACTCTTCCACCACAGACTAGGACTTAACAGCCACATCAGACATAAGCACCCACCTTAAAGATACGAGGCTGATGGCTAACGACAGAACCCAATACTCGGACACGAGTGGGCGCCGACGACGATATATATATATATATATATATATATATATATATATATATATATATATATATATATATATATATATATATATATATATATATCTATATAATACCTTTGTATATATTTTTCAAAAGGGCTATCAAATCTAATAGAAACATTCACCATGAAAATTCAACAAATCCATGAAGTCAATGATATTTTCCGATTTGTACTAGACTAGTATTTTAGGGGACCAGGAGAGTGTAGGTCTATAATATAGGCAGTCACTGAAGTCATGGGCTTATGAATGGCATCGGCTATTGGACAGGAACAAGTACCCGGTATGAAAATTGGGCAATAACCAGAAAAAAAGTTTGGGAACGATTGATACAGCTTTATTCATAAAATTTTATAATCAAGAAAAATACTTATAAAGGCAGATACTACATAAAATATCGTAAATTTTTGCCAATTCATCTTTTATGTATTCAGGGCTGCATAATCTTAACGACCAAAGGTATATAAAGGAAAATAGAGAACATTATATCTTATGCCTGAATAAAAATTTGTATATGATGAATTATTCATTGGTGATGTGAATACGAAAAATCTAAGAACGGGGTAATGTTACTGTCTTCCTTTCTATGATAAATTTTGTGAATGGGAATTAATGATATCAATAAAACCCTCAAGGTTAATATTTTCTTTTAGAATACCCCGACCTTCAACCTAACGATACCAAACAATTTGTTGATGCTATGGGTATTCTAAAAGAAATCTTGAACCTTGAGGGTTATGTTGCTATCATAAATTCATTTGTTTCATCCATAACATTTATTATAGAAATTTAAGAAAATTCGCTTTCCAGTTCTTAGCGCTTGATTGTTAGACAATCCAATAAATGTACATTTTCTATATTTATTAAGCCAATAAATAAGCTTTCATTTATAAAAATATAAAGAATTATATATTAACAACTATGTCCATAAGGGTCACCTACTAAAAACATGCAGCCCTGAGTACATAGATGAGTATACCTAAATTGCAGACACTGCTTCTAATCTTTGCTATCAAAAATATTTTTGTAAAAACTGTATGAATGAATATTTTGAAGGATTTTAAAGTACCAATTTAATGAAAAACAAAGGAGTAGCAAACTTTTTTTACCATTTCAAGAATAGTTTATAGTTTCCATAACCATTTTAAGAAAATAAATAAAAGGTTAGTGTTTAAATATAGCTGCATATACTTTTGATTAATAATAACTCCGGAAATAACAACGTGATAAATATTATTCGTCATTCAAATCATTATTAATTTCATGTTATCTAATCTAAAGGCTTAATTGTTAGAAACCAACCGCATAAAATGGCTATATAAAGAGGGTTCTTAATGTTTTGGCTTTCTATTGGCGTAATTTAGTTCCCGGAATAGGTTAGGATAAAACTGAGGCAGTAATTCATATTAGAAGTTATACCCAAATAAATATTGTTTAATCCCCTTTTCTTGAATCCAATCATTTTAGAATCTTTTGGGAATCCATATCGTATATAAATAAGACAAACTTGTATTTTCACTTTCATTGTGAGATCAATTATGTAATTTACAGGGCAAAATAATGAACTCTAAGTCGTATAACACACACATACATAAAATAAATACATAAATCTCTCATATAAAATAAGGAGCAAGTGTGTGGATATATATATATATATATATATATATATATATATATATATATATATATATATATATATATATATATATATATATATATATATATATATATATATATATGTATATATATATATATATATATATATATATATATATATATATATATATATATATATATATATATATATATATATATATATATATATATATATATATATATATATATTTATATATATATATAAATATATATATATATATATATATATATATATATATATATATATATATATATATATATATATATATACGGATTTTCAGTGAAGCGAAAAATCTATTTTTTGGTGAAGTAGCCATGTCGTCCTGATAGAAGTTCCTATTAGGTAGCTTTCTGGGGTATATTTGACTACAGTGATATTCCTAAAGAATTTTACCTTAAGGTATCCAGAATTCTAACTCCTGGAGCGAATATCCCTAAATAATCTCACAGGGATATCACATAATATCACAGGACGTATTCTTGACACGTCACATAGCTATCTTCGCCCCGAACAGTATTAACGCTTCGAGGGGGTATAGTGACAAGAATCTGAAACGAGAATGAAAAGATAGTCGCTCATAAGGCATCTCTTCTATTCCGTTTCCAGTGTGTATCTGATGAAGGCGGTAGCGCCCTCTTTATCCCTTGTAGCGATATACAAGATGTTACAGATACTGTACTATAGGAAGGGGTCAACAGGCCCTTTTACAATAAAAGGAAGGGCGGGTTCCATCAGGACGACATGGCTACCTCACCCAAAAATAGATTTTTCGCTTCGCTCAAAATCCGTTTCTTGGGCTCAGGCCATGTTGTCCTGATGGAAGTTTACCAGAGCATTACTGTATCTGTGGATTCTCAATCAGTGCCGTACTCTCAAGACAGTATTTTCCAGGTCCGTCTAGACCTAGAGACCTATGATGTTACCGTCATACATCATTTCATCTAAGCATGAACTATGTTATTGCTTCCTGCCCCCTACAGGGAAGAGTCGTACTAGACTCTGGAAAAAGTCTCGAGGAGTACATAAAAATTTATGGATGACAAAATGACAAGCTTGTATAGTGGTCTCGCCCTATACAATATAAAGCAAAGTTTGTATAAGAGTCACCAATGTCAGAATGAATTTGTGACACCTTCCCCAATGTGACTACTCTTATAAACTATTGGATAATGGTTGTATCGGCATAGAAACATATTTTGCCTCTTTGCCACCAACCCGTTAGGGTACCACGTCAACCCTTCCAAGGAAGGGTTAGAGTGAGTGGACTTTTGCTTGAATCAGGGAACAGTCTCGAATGACACACCATGATAAAAATATCCATATTTTAATCTTAATGCTCAGTACATTTCTAATAAAATGAGTATGGGCGAATAAGACGCAGGGTTCACTATGAACTAGTTTATTAAAATTTAATAAACGTACATATCAGATCAACATTTATAAAATTTATAAAATATGGATGATATGCGTAAAAGCATAAAGGAAAACAGTCAACAGAAAATATAAGTTCATCTACTAGGTAACAGATTTGCCACTTCAATTGAATTATTAATAATAATGATATAGTCTGTATACTGTTTACATACACTAGCGTAAAAAATTTTTCGCACAAGTGTCCGTATATGCTATAGATTACCGACGTCAATGGAACAGTTCGTAAGGACACTTTCGTGGCCTATCGCTCAGCGTGCAGTAACATACAGTGACTACATGCGCACTCTTTTAATTAATCGTCCAAAATTAATTACACTGTTCCTCGCTGACTTAAAACAGAAGGTTAAAGAATTCTACCTGCTGCTACCACAGATCTCATAAGTTGCTCCACTTGCTTTGCATAGTACATAAAGAACGCCTTGGATGACTACCAGCCAGTGTGCAAACAAGGATATTCAAAGTCCATATAATTAAGGAAATTTTATGGAAGAGGCAACTTTCCTCTGATCATGACTAACGGGTGTACTGTCTGGATCCGTTCTGCGAATAACACGGGTGAATTTCGCCCATAGTTATAGATAACTTTGATCCAAGGGTTTCTCCTCTGAACAGCTGTACTCCCATAAAGTCTGAAGTTCTATGAAGATAGACCTTTAGGCACTCCACTGGATATAGAGATGCATCTTCCTTCAGATAGCAGATTCTCTAGGGACCCCACCTGTTGGTGGGTAGCTTGTTCCTGGAAAGAAACGTTGGGTCTGGAAATAGATTCAGTTCTCCCTCCAAGAACTGGACGTGGCCTTCCTCTCTAGAGAGAGCCACTATATAATAACTCTGGCCCCCAAAGCGAGTACAAACAGAAATATGACTTTAATTCAAAACCTTCTAAGCACAGTCCTCATTGTTCATTATTTATACACAATGAGGATTCATATCTAATGACCATGCAAAGGGTCTTTGGGAGCGCTGGAGGGCTGGTTCATTAAGAACGTCGTAAGAAAGGTCGACCTGTAAGGCATATGGTATCTGACTTGTCAAGGCCGGCTTGAGCAACAGAATTGTGTTGGCTGCTAAACCTTGCTCATGAAGGTGAATGAAGAATGATAAATAGGAATCTGTCGGGATTTCTTTCCATTCTTCGCCTTGACAAAGGATAGCTATCTCTTCCCTGAAGCCTCATTATGTCTTCTGGTTTCCTCCAAAAGTCTAAACTGACTTTTAAACACCGAATCTTTTTCTCATCGTGTTTTCTGTGAAGGAGAGAAGACAGTCGACTTCTTTACTTGCTGAGACAGGGATAGATCCGGTAGCGCTACAAATTTTAGTCGTAGTTCCAATGCCAGAGGGAACCACACGCTATTTGGCCACTTGTAGGCCACTATTGCTGCTTTCCCTTTGAAGGATCTCAGCTTATTGAGAACCTTCAAAAGGAGGTTGTTGTCTTTCTTCGCAAAGAGGTCTATCTGCAGCTCTGGGACTTGACTCGAGATGAAGGAGAACGATCCTGCGTCAAGGGACCATTTGGACTCTATAGGTGTAAACCAAGATAGAGCGTCCGCTGTCACATTGTGGAACCCTTGAATGTTAACTGCTTACAGGTGCCATTTCTTCCTTTCCGCCAAACGTAATATGGCCAACGTCACTTGGATCTCTTCGCGCGTTTGATGCGTATTTTCTCCAGACTCCTGTTGCATCCTTAAGCTGTGCTCTTAGCACTGGATCTGTTATCGAAGCAAACTGTAGAGAGCCCAGCACTCTCTCCTGTTCGCGTCTTGATATCCGTTTGGATTTCAATAGTCTCTCGACAGATCCTGCTATTTCTTTCTTCTTCTAACTAGGAATGGAAAGCCGATGTGACTCCAAATTCCAGTAGATTCCTAACCACTGAAATTTTTGAGCTGGATAAAGACGAGACTTTTTAATGTTGATCTTAAATCCCAGATGTTCCAAGAACTGGATCATTATCTTAGAAGCTTGCATGCATTCTGTCTTGGATGCTGCCCACACCAGCCAGTCGTCCAAGTAGGCTACTACTTGGACCCCCTTTAGGCGTAATTGATGGACGGCTGCGTTCGCGAGCTTCGTGAAAATCCTTGGGGCTATGTTTAGCCCGAAAGGCATGGATCTGAAGGCGTAAAGTTTTCTATGTAACTTCAAGCCTAGGTAGGAGGAGAGGTGACGATTAATTGGAACGTGCCAATAAGCGTCAGACAAGTCTATAGAGACAGTATATGCCCTTCTGGGCAGTAGGGTCCTTATGTGCTGAAGCGTGAGCATTCTCAACTTGTAGTTCACTATGAACTTGTTGAGTGGCGACAAGTCTAGAATAACTCTGAGTTTTTCTGAGTCCTTCTCTGGAACACAAAACAGCCTTCCTTGGAATTTTATGGACTTAACGTTCCGGATTACACTTTTGTCGAAGAGTTCTCGGACATATTCTTCCAGAACGGGGGATGAGTGTTGGAAGAATTGAGGAAATTGAGGTGGAGGCCTACTCCACCTCCAACCAAGTCCATTTTTAATTAGGCTGTGGGCCCAGGGATCGAAGGTCCAGCGATCCCTAATTAGCTGTAGTCTCCCTCCTACTGGAAGTATCTTACTTCTGCTGTTGTGGATCTGAGGCCTTGCCTCCTTGACCGCGTCCTCCCCTGTATCCCCTTCCTCTTGAAGGGCGTCTAGAAGAACCTCTGACTGTTCCTCTAGCTCTCGAACGAAAGGAAGAAGTCTGCCTTTTGAAGGCTGGGTTAAGAACTGGCGACTGTGCCGCCACTTGTTGAGGTACCAGCTGGTACGTGGTTGAAGGTTGTGCCATTATCTGAGGCACCGCGGTTACAGGAAGTTGTTGTTGTTGCTGTCGGTAGGGTTTAGCCGGCCGAGAGGATGGCCTAAGCCTTTTTGTCTTCCACTTGGGTTGGAGACCCTCATCTGAAGAAGACTTTCTCTTGAGATATAAGCCCCACATTTTAAGAAGGTTCCTATTCTCTGTGGCGGCCTTGTCTACTACCTCTTTAACCACTTCATTGGGAAAGAGGTCTTTACCCCAAATACGAGAGGAGATCAGTTTCCTCGGGTCATGCCTTACCGCAGCCGAGGCGAACATGAACTCTCTACAGGCTTTCCTAGCTTTAATAAAGCTATAGAGATCCTTCGTAACTGTGGCCAGATGGGTTTTGGCCACAACCATCAACATGTCCTGGATCTTGGGGTCACTTGCTATCGTTTGTAGTGTCGTTTGCAACGACATCGATGCCGCAAGTCTTTCCTTTGTCTCTTGCTCTCTACGCAAGAGAGCCTCCGACAGTTTTGGAAGTGCCTCACCGAACTGGCGTTCAGCAATATCAGCTTCCAGCTTCCCGACTGAGAAGGTAAGGTGTACGTCCTTCCAGTCTTCTTGGTCCAAGGGCAAGGTCAGAGATAACGGCTTGCACTCCTCCAGGGAGGGGCATGGTTTCCCTTCCTCCACCGCCTTTAAGGCTGCCTTATATCCCTTTTGCAAGAAGGGAAAGGCTCTGGCAGGAGAGGCCACAAAGGAGGGAAACTTCTTACTCAAGGCGGGCACCTTTGAGTTAGTGAAGCCCCTCTCTTTCATGGAACTCGCTAGTAACGTCTGAGCTTTACTATGGTCTAAAACTATGACCTCCTTCGGGTCCGTCTCCTCCTTTGAAGCTGGCTCCTTCCTAAGACGGACATAGCAGTCCGGATAAGAATCTTTGTTGGGCAAAAATTCCACTTCTTCCAGGGGAATTGCTCCCAACTTTTCTGAGATCACGATCTTCCCGGTTGTCATCGGCATGTGTTCGGCATACCTCCAACGATTAGTATCCGAGCACAAAGGAAGATCCTTCACGCTGAGCCGCTTCTGGGGCCCACGTGATGCTGCATGTCTACGTATCTTCAGTTTCATTGCATCTTCGTTCTCATCATTCTTCCTTTGATTTTGTTGGATCATCTCAACAATGGAAGAAAGAGTCCTTCCCAGTTCATCAGGGATAGCAGACGATGTAGACGGAATAGGTTCTGGGTCCGGAACCAATGTAACCGACACTTCGTCGATTTCTTCCTCCTCTACTTGAGGAGCCTGGAACAGCTCCTCTTCCTGACCTTCTCCTAGAAGGTCCTTCTCAGTAGAATCCGACACCTCCGACATCCTATTGTCCAATTGGATGTCTTGAAGGGCGGCTGAGACTTCAGAATCTACCGGATTCTGGGCAATTGGTATCTCCACCTGAGGCTGGGGAATGATTGCATCATCTGATGCTTTAGGGAAAAGGTAGGCCCTCATCTTCTCATTTGGAAGGTAGGGACCTGAGGTGTTTTTCTGAAAACCCCTCACCCAGGACCATAACTTTTTCCTGGCAGCATCCCTTGACTCTGTTGACTTAGGGTCGTCAAAAGCCTCGGTAATCAGGTTAGAACAAACTGTACAAACCTGAGGGTCCCAATAGCAGAGATCACCTCTGGAGGCTGCGCATGCTGCGTGCCTCCTGCAATATTGATGTCCACAGGAGTTCTTACTGCGGACATTACAGAACACACTCCCGCACTTCGGATGGTCCTCCTGTAAAGAGAAGAAAAATCCATGAGTATCAAGTGAAGGCTTTCACTTATATTGAGACATTTAGCTTATATAGAAAAGCTATAAAAGAAAGAAGGAAAGACATATACTTGTATTTCCTGTCCAGTCAATTGCTGAAACCTTCCGAGATATTAAAACTAAGATTAATTCTATTCTAGAATACCTTATGTAAAATCCTGAACGAAAATTTAAGGTGTATTTCACACCTTGAGATAAAGTTTTAATATACGGGATAGAAAGAATACAGAAAGAACTTGCTTTCTATGTATTGTACGGTCTCAACAAAAGGCTGTACAAGATAATATTAAGTATGATGAAGAACTTTTAGTGTTATCACAAGCACTGTACAGCAGTTTCTGCTAATGCAGTGTGTACTACACTACGAATACAGCAACTACTGTATATCGCATGCTGTTTTGCCGGCGTGCGCCTGCACGTGCTGGCCGGCAACTACCCCTGTATAGTTCAAAGATATACTATCTTTAACTAATAGGCGGCAGCCCCCTAATTCGCGACTGTGTGCCGGCCGGCAATCATTGCCAGCGACGGCTGA
>NC_090736.1:126636753-126646371 GCF_036898095.1 Palaemon carinicauda
TGGCCTCGGATAAGTTGAGTATAGTGTCTGTTATGTATAAATGTAGGCTCTTGGTAAATTTTTGAGTGATTAATAGGATTAATCTTTGATACAAGAGCCGTAGCCTACCAGAGGTGTCCTGGACACTGTCACTCGCTAGGTATAAATTAGTTAGTCAGAGTGACATTCCTGGTTGTTTTGCTTTAATAAATTTTAGCTATTTAGCTTTACATAGGATTTTCTTTCGTGCTTAGTATTATTTGGCGAAGTATTCGCCATTCTGGCCTACGCTAGGCCATGTAGCCTAGTCGTTTGGTCCTAGTACTTCATGCATGATTTTGGTTTTTCCGAGTGTAATTGAAATTTTATTGAAGCTTTAGGCTATATTTTATACATTTTAGACTGTGTGGAATATTTCCAAGATTGTATACGTGTGAGTTTCGGTGAATTAGGTAATCGATTCTCTTGGTGCCTAGGCTAATTGCTTATGGAGCCTTAGTATACTTTATCATACTCTCCGGTTGCTTTCTTTTCTTCGGAGAAGGTATGCAATCCCTTTCCCTCTGTTTAAGCCTTGGGCTTATCCCTAAGTGGTTTTTTCCGAATTTATTTTCGATAAAACTATACTAGGGTGTTACTGTACCTTCCTGTTCCAGTAAGTCTGGTTCAAAGAGGGACAGAACAACAGAGTTTTTAGTCTGAGTCCGTGTTGTCTGGCTTGGGGCAGAGTCTCCCTCGCTGACCTAACACTTACAAAGGGAGCTTAGCTCCCTTAGGTCACTACCGAAGGTTTCTGTAAGTTATGATTCCTTCTTTTGTGATCGACCAGACTAAGTCCTGTTGCTGTTCTCGGGGGAGGATAAGTTCTTCCCTTGGGAGTAGCAACGCCTTCCTTGCTTTGGTGCTCTGGAAGCTGGCAAGTATTGCTGGCCCTTTCCCTTAGATCTCCCTTAGGCTAAGACAAAGTTCTTGGCTGCGGGTGATCTGTCACTAAAGCAAGGTTGGCAGGACCTTCTTGTCCCTTCCCCCTCTATCTCCGTAATGGCCTAGCCATTACTGTACTGTACCTTGCCGGCCGGCAGAGCTGGCCGGCAGGGGTATTACTGTACTGTACGTCGTTCTACTTCTGAACCTAGTATAGGTTGGGATGTGGAATTGACTCAGCCCATTGCCGGCCGGCAGAGATGCTGGCCGGCAAGGGTCTTATGTTTTCGAGTGCTGCCCGGACCTCTCTTGGTCCCTCATCCATGCCTGCCGGCAGAGCCGGACGGCATTGGTCAAGGAAGCCTGAATTAAGTTTCTCCCCTTCCTTATATGCACTCTTTCGGTTGCCGGGCTTAGGGGGTTGTGTACACTCTTATCCCGGCATCCATTCTATTTTCTTCTAGTGCTGTACCTGTCCCGGCTGCCGGCCTATGAGGCCGGCAGCCGGGCAGGTGTAGTCTTCTGGTTCTTTTGCTGCCGGCTGGCATCGGTCTTGTACCTTTGCCGGCCGGCTTATGTCAGTCCTTGTCTGCCGGTCACCAAGAGTGTGGCCGGCGGCTGGGTACTACCTTGTGTAGTTGCTGGCCGGCAGTCATTGCCGGCCAACACTGGCTGTTACCGGCCGGCAGCTGCTGCCGACCGGCACAGGCATTTGAACCAGAGTGCTGCCGCCCTATAGCTGTTAAGTAGTATACTTTAAAGCTAGTTGTGGTGTGTGCCGGCCGGCAAAGGCAGGCCGGCACACATCCTCCTATACTGTACTAGTATTCTTCTGTATAGCATATACAGTAAGAAGAAAACTATAGTAAAGGTTTAGGTACAGCACTGTATCTTCTAACACTATTGTGTTTTCTTGCACAGCCCTTTGCTGTTGCCCTCAGATAGGAAGCAGAGTTCTTCCCTGTCTATTATCCAGGATTTTAAAATCATTGCCTAGGTGTGAGCTCCACCTGTTTCCTCTGGAAACCTTGCATTGGTTACTCTAGAAGAGATAAACCATTTTGATTTTATTATCTGGAAGGCTGCAACAATGGGTTGTGAGGGAAACACAAGTGTGTGTCTTTCCTTTATGAATTGTTATGCTATACTATGCATATCCAGTGATACATAGTTCACTTGATACTCATGGAAATTTCTTCTCTTTACAGGAGGACCCTCCGAAGTGCAGAAATGTTTTCTGCAATGTCCGCAGTAAGAACCTCTGTGGACATGGGTGTTGTAGGAGACACGCAGCATGCGCTGTCTCCAAGGATGATCTCCAGTATTGGGACCCTCAGGTATGTACGGTATGCACTAACCTGATTACTGAGGCTTTTGATTCCCCTAGAACGGCGGAATCAAGGGATATAGCAAGGGAAAAGCTTCGTACTTGGGTAAGAGGCTTCAAGAAGAACACCTCTGGCCCCTATCTTCCAAGTGAGAAGATGAGGGCGTATCTTTTTCCCCAGGCATCAGCTGAGGCAGTGATTCCCCAGCCTCAAGAGGAGATCCCTCAAGATCAAGTCCAGGTGGACGTGGAAGTCGCAGTTGCAATGCAAGACATCCAGTTGGATGACAGGATGTCTGACCTGGACGAACGTTTGGAAGAAGACCTCCTGGCAGAAGGTCAGGATCAAGTTCAAACCCCGGATGTCGTAGAGGATGAGGTCGACGAGGTGTCGGCTACTCCGGTTCAGATGCCGGAGCCTATCCCCTCAACATCGGCTGGCCTCCCAGTAGAACTGGGACAGGCCCTCTCTTCGATTGTTGGAATGATCCAACAAATGCAGAAGGAGAATCAGGAGAAGGCGGCTGCAATGGAACTGCGTATGCAGTCCCTGGCAGAATCACATGGGCCCCAGAAAAGGCTCAATGTGAAAGACCTTCCCATATGCTCAGATGCTAACCCATGGAGGTATGCTGAGCACATGCCGATGACGACTGGAAAGATCGTCATCTCGGATAAGCTGGGTTCAGTTCCCCTAGAGGAGGTAGAATTCTGGCCCAGCAAGGCATCATATCCGGACTGCTATGTCCGGCTGAGAAAAGAACCAGCTTCAAGG
The DNA here is from genome assembly GCF_036898095.1 of Palaemon carinicauda. NCBI lineage: Eukaryota > Metazoa > Arthropoda > Malacostraca > Decapoda > Palaemonidae > Palaemon > Palaemon carinicauda. The sequence continues at coordinate 126,639,759 of NC_090736.1, forward strand.
GAGGAGACAGAGCCGAAGGAGGTCATTATTATGGACCACGCTAAGGCTCAAGCCCTACTTTCATCCTCGATGAAAGAGAGGGGCTTCTCTAATTCGAAGGTAGCTGCATTGAGCAAGAAGCTCCCTTCTTTTGTGTCCTCTCCTGATAGAGCCTTCCCCTTTTTACAGAAAGGGTTTGCGGCTGTCCTAAAGGCAGTCGAGGCCGGCAAGCCTTGCCCCTCCCTGGAGGAGTGTAAACCCTTGTCGCTGGCTCTGCCTATGGACCACAAAGACTGGAAGGATGTCCATCTGACATTCTCAGTGGGAAAGTTGGAGGCTGATATTGCCAGACGGCAATTCGGCGAGGACCTCCCCAAGCTGTCCGAACCTCTTTTACGAAGAGAGTTCGAGACAAAAGAAAGACTGGCTGCCTCAATGTCTCATCAGACTACTCTTGAGACGATGGCAAGTGACCCTAAGGTCCATGAAATGTTCATGGTAGTGGCTAAGTCTCACCTAGCCACAGTGACGAAGGACCTTTATGGCTTCGTCAAGGCAAGGAGAGCTTGCAGGGAGTTCGTGTTCACCGGGGCTTCGGTGAGACACGAGCCAAGGAAGCTAATCTCCTCCAACATTTGGGGAAAAGACCTTTTCCCTACCGATGTGGTCAAAGAGGTTGTTGATAAGGCCGCCGTGGAGAATAGAAACCTTCTCCAGAAGTGGGGCCTGGCTATCAAAAGAAAATCTTCCCCGGATGAGGGTCCTCAACCAAAGAGGAAGAATATGAGGACTAGGCTACCGTCTCGGCCAGCCAAGCCTTATAGACAGCAACAGCAACTGCAATTGCCTTTGCCTCCAGTGCCCCAGATGGTGGCACAAACCCCGACTACTTTTCAGTGGGTACCCCAGGCTGTGCCAGATCAGTCAACCACATTCACCCCAACGTTCGAAGGACAGTCTTCTTCCTTTCGTGCAAAACCTAGAGGAGCAGCCAGAGGCTCGTCTAGGCGCCCCTCAAGGGGAAGGGGATTCAGAGGTGGTCGTGGTCAGGGAGGCAAGACCTCAGGACGGCAGTCCAAGTGAAATGATACCGGTAGGAGGGAGACTGATGAAATTTTGGGATCGCTGGACCTTCGATCCCTGGGCCCAAAGCCTACTCAAGAATGGACTGGGTTGGAGCTGGTACAGCACTCCACCCCCGTGCCTTCGGTTTTTCCAACACTCCACCCCCATTTTGGAGGAGTAGGTTCAAGAACTGTTGGAGAAAAATGTGATCCGAAAGGTGAAGTCCATCAAATTCCAAGGGAGGCTGTTTTGTGTTCCAAAGAAAGACTCGGAAAAACTCAGAGTCATTCTGGACTTGTCGCCACTCAACAAGTTCATAGTGAATTGCAAATTCAAGATGCTAACACTGCAACACATAAGGACCTTACTGCCCAAGAGGGCATACTCAGTCTCTATAGACTTGTCAGACGCCTATTGGCACATTCCAATCAGCCGTCGACTCTCCCCCTACCTAGAGTTCAGGCTACAACGGAGACTGTACGCCTTCAGAGCCATGCCATTCGGGCTAAACATAGCCCCAAGGATTTTCACGAAGCTTGCGAGCGCAGCTCACAAACAATTACGCCTAAAGGGAATTCAGGTAGTAGCCTACCTGGACTACTGGCTGGTGTGGGCAGCATCCGAGACCGAATGCTTGCAAGCTTCCAGTCAGGTGATCCAGTTCCTAGAGTACCTAGGCTTCAAGATCAACAGAAAAAAGTCTCGACTTTCTCCATCCCAAAAGTTCCAGTGGCTGGGAATCCACTGGGACCTTTTGTCACACAGTTTCTCCATCCCGATGAAGAAAAGGAAGGAGATAGCGGGCTCTGTCAAGAGACTTCTAGATTCCGAAAGGATATCAAGACGCGAACAGGAGAGGGTACTAGGCTCTCTCCAGTTTGCTTCAGTGACAGACCCAGTGCTAAGAGCACAGCTAAAGGATGCAACCGGAGTTTGGAGAAGGTATGCATCAAACGCGCGAAGAGACCTGAGAAGACCAGTACCGCCTCGGCTACGTACTCTTCTCAGACCTTGGTCCCAAGCCAGACATCTAAAGAAGTCTGTTCTTCTTCAGCCACCTCCCCCGTCGATGACGATTCATTCAGACGCCTCAAAGGAGGGATGGGGAGGTCACTCTCATCGGAAAAAAGTCCAGGGGACTTGGTCCAAGCTATTCAGGACCTTTCATATAAACTTTCTAGAAGCTATGGCAGTGCTCCTTACCTTAAAGAAAGTCTCCCCGCGTCACTCGATCCACATAAGATTGGTGACGGACAGCGACGTGGTTGTGAGATGCTTGAATCGACAAGGGTCGAGGTCACCACCTCTCAACCAGGTGATGTTAGCCATTTTCCGATTGGCGGAGAAGAAGAAGTGGTACCTGTCGGCAGTTCACCTTCAAGGAGTCCGCAATGTGACAGCGGACGCTCTATCCAGGTTCACACCGATAGAGTCGGAATGGTCCTTAGACGCAGGATCATTTTCCTTCATTCTGAATCAAGTCCCAGAACTGCAAATAGACCTCTTTGCGACGAAAGACAACAAGAAGTTGCCCCTGTACGTGTCCCCGTACGAGGACCCCTTGGCGGAAGCAGTGGACGCAATGTCCCTCGATTGGAACAGATGGTCCAGGATTTATCTGTTCCCTCCTCACAACCTTCTGTTGAGGGTCCTCAACAAACTGAGATCCTTCAAGGGGGTAGCGGCAATAGTGGCCCACCAGTGGCCGAACAGTATGTGGTTCCCCTTGGCGTTGGAACTACAGATGAAGTTCGTGCCGCTACCACATCCAGTTCTGACCCAGCGAGTCCAGAAGTCGACTGTCTGCGCTTCATTACAGAAAACCCGGACCCTGCAGCTCATGATTTTCTCGCCCTCGCGGTGAGAAAGCGTTTCGGGATTTCGAAAGCCAGCATAGACTTCCTAGAGGAATACAAGTGCAAATCGACTAGAAGGCAATATGAGTCATCTTGGAGAAAATGGGTGGCCTTTGTAAAGGCAAAGAATCCGCAGGAGATCTCAACAGACTTTTGCTTATCTTTCTTCATCCACCTCCATGGCCAAGGGTTGGCAGCTAACACGATTTCAGTGTGTAAATCTGCTTTGATGAGACCCATTTTATTTGCCTTCCAGATCGACCTAGGTAACGAGATCTTTAATTAAGTTCCGAAAGCCTGTGCTAGGCTCAGACCTTCAGCACCTCCAAAGCCCATCTCATGGTCTTTAGACAAAGTTCTTCATTTCGCCTCCCTGTTGAGCAATGAAGAATGTGCGTTAAAGGATTTGACGCAAAAAGTTATTTTCCTATTTGCACTCGCGTCCGGGGCCAGGGTTAGTGAGATCGTAGTCCTCTCGAGAGAGGCAGGTCGTGTTCAGTTCCTGGATGGGGGGGAGCTGAACCTGTTTCCGGATCCTACGTTTCTTGCCAAGAATGAGTTACCCACCAACAGGTGGGGTCCCTGGAGAATCTGCCCTCTGAAAGAAGATGCATCTCTATGTCCAGTAGAATGCCTAAAGGTGTATCTTCATAGAACTTCAGACTTCAAGGGTGGTCAACTATTCAGGGGAGAAACATCAGGCTCAAATTTATCTCTGAATCAACTCAGAGCGAAAATCACATATTTTATTCGCAGAGCGGATCCTGACAGTACACCCGCAGGTCAAGATCCGAAGAAAGTTGCCTCATCCCTAAATTTCTTTAATTGTATGGATTTTGAACATCTCCATTCATACACGGGCTGGAAGTCTTCCAGGGTGTTCTTTCGCCACTAAGCGAAGCAAGTAGAGGAACTTAAGAGATCTGTGGTAGCAGTGGGTCGTGTAGTTAACCCTACTGTTTAACTCTGCGAGGAATAGTGGTCTTAATTGGGACGATTAAGTCCAGGGTGAGTGTGTAGGTACATACTGTACTACAAACTAAATGAGGGCACCAAGTGCCCATATAGACTGTTCCTTCTTGCAAAGGTGAACCTAGCATAAGTTCAGACATGTGTGCCAAGCGTTTCTAACGCTAATGTGATTGATTTGTAATACAGACTTTTATAACTTGATACCTTGGTATCTTATTAAAGTGGTGTTTAATGGTTTTTCTTTCAGATAAACAAGTTCTGTTTACTATCATACTTATGCTTAAAGTTTTGGGTTATCCTCTTTTATATAAATATATATATTTGTTGTTAACCTGTGTGTTTATTATCTGTCAATAAACTTGTTCTGGAGAACCTTGCGTCTCTTTCACCTGTGTCAATTTATTGGTATAATTGAGCATTTTAATTCTATGTATCTTATCTGGGATAATTCTGATAGAATTGTTCTGTTATGCAAGCTATGTTGCATTGGTTTATGTAGTCCCCTAATGGGAGGACTCCGTCCCATAAAGGGACGAGGGCGGTTTTATTAGTTTCTTCCTATGCGGATATAAACCTTTGTCCAATACAAGTATTGTGCGGATTACTGGTCAATATATTGATGCAGTGGTTCTATACAAACTATGCTTTACTTAATATAGGGCGAGATCACTATATTAGCTTGCCTGGTATTCATACATAGATATATGTACTCTTCGAGACTTTCCAGAGTCTAGTAGGACTCTTCCCTGTAGGGGGCAGGAAGCTCTAACATAGTTTATAGTTAGTTGAAAAGATGTATAACGGTAACATCTTAGGTCTCTAGGTCTAGTCGACCGGGAATAAATTACCTCCAGGGAGTACGGCACGTTCTGAGAATCCACAGATACAGTAATGCTCTGGTACACTTCCATCAGGACGACATGGCTTGAGCCCAAAAAACGGATTTTGAGCGAAGCGAAAAATCTATTTTTGGGTGAGATGGCCATGTCGTCCTGATGGACCCGCCCTTGCCTTTCTAAGAAAGGGCTGTAGGACCCCTCCCTACATACAGTATCTGTAGGACCTCGTGTACGCTACAAGGAATACAGATGGTGCCAGGATTGGCGCCAGGCACGCATACGAATCGGGGGATAGGGAAGCCTTGGGAGCGGCTCCCCTTTTTCTTTCCCGAATTCGTATCTCGTCAATCACCTCCTACGAGACGAAATCTCTGTTCAGGTCGTAGATTGCCATGTGACGTGTCTAGAATACGTCCTCTGATATGTCGCGATATCCTTTTCACGAGGGATACTCGCTCCAGGAGTTAGAATTCTGGTACCTTAAGGTAAATTCTCTGGGAATATCGCCGTAGTTGTAATATACCCTAGGAAGCTACCCTATAGGAACTTCCATCAGGACGACATGGCCATCTCACCCAAAAATAGATTTTTCGCTTCGCTCAAAATCCGTTATATACACACACACACATATATATATATATATATATATATATATATATATATATATATATATATATATATATATATATATATATATATACCTATATATATATATATATATATATATATATATATATATATATATATATATATATATATATATATATATATATACATACGTATATATATATATATATATATATATATATATATATATATATATATATATATATATATATATATATATGAACATATATCACAAGCACACGTGATTTTAATTAATGTAAATATCACCCACGAAATGCATTTAATACCGAATTCTATCTTGGGAATACATATCCATAAAATGAATTCCAAGTGGATATGTATTCCCAAGATAGAATTCGGTATTAAATGCATTTCGTGGGTGATATTTACATATATATATATATATATATATATATATATATATATATATATATATATATATATATATATATATATATATATATCTATATATGTACATATATATATATATATATATATATATATATATATATATATATATATATATATATAGATAGATAGATATATATATATATATATATATATATATATATATATATATATATATATATATATATATATATTTATATATATATATATATACATATATATATATATATATATATATATATATATATATATATATATATATATATATATACATATATATATATATATATATATATATATATATATATATATATATATATATATATATGTGTGTGTGTGTGTGTGTGTGTGTGTGTGTGTGTGTTTGTATATATATATATATATATATATATATATATATATATATATATATATATATATATATATATATGTGTGTGTGTGTGTGTGTGTGTGTGTGTGTGTGGTATATTTTGTTTAGTTTTTGTCACTGCAAATATGCACGGAGTGAGAACCTATGTCAATGATAGAAGCTACAATATATATGCAGATTTTTTCTTACCCATACAATTATATTTCCAGTACTAAAAACTACCACAATTCTTTTTCTAAATTACCGATTGAGCAATTTGATGAATTTCGTTATTCTGAAATGAAAAGTATGAATAATATCTTTATTAGAAAATAATATCTCTATTAAAAGCAATGCAAATAGTTGTAATTAAAGTAATATAAAATTCAGATTCTGAGCAAAATTTTCACATATAATTCCAGAGGTTGTATCTAATGCGTTCGTAATCCATATTTTCATTGTATAAAATAGCGTTGCATAATTTTTTGGCCTAATTTTCAAAAGAAAAGTCTGAATTA